>NW_028252002.1:0-58371 GCF_964263255.1 Lissotriton vulgaris | reverse complement strand
TTGCACATATTTATGCAACATCTGCAGTGTCCCACCCTTTGCCAAGAGGACACTGCAAAGCAGCGGCTGCCAGCACACTCAATCCGAAAAGACCCGATCAACGATGCAGCTCCCTCCCGCGCAACCACCGGCAACAGTCCCAGAGGCACCACTACACGAGTGTGCTCCACCCCCGCACCTCGGAATGCAACACCCCCACCATACCCAGTTGCTGACTTGGTAGCTCCCTACCCCAAAGTTCGGGTCTAAAGTTGAGTCCCTGACAAAAGTCATACATCGATGGTGCTGCAAAAGTGCTGGCCAGCGTGCTATGTTGTCAAAAGGGAAGTCTCACTGTATGGTGGGGTGGGTGCTAAACCCCAGGCACACCAATGGCAAATCAAAATCGCTTAAACGGGTATTCACATCAAACGTGCACAAAGCATAGTTTGCAGCCTACCCCTTCTTACTCACACGTCCTGCTCAGGCTGCTCCCCTGCTGTGTAACAGATGGAGCATGTTTTGTAGGCTGATAACGGTATCTCATGGTACAGATGTAACCAGCCCCCTGTGCTCACTCCGGCTTTCTTTCACTGCCAGTGGGACCCCTATGCGTGTCCCCTCACCATGGGTAATGGGGTCATGCAGCACATCTGCCTCCCCCCTTACCTTCATTTTAGACCAAATATGGTCAGCCAGTTGCACTATCCAATTACCCACTGTCCTCCCAGAAACCTGGTCCGATCATTTTCTGATCTCGTTCCCCATTGAGCTTGGAGCACCAGAGAAACTTCCCTTACCCAAGAATATTTCGGCTCCCAATTGGAATCGGGTTGATTTTAACTCTCTCTGTGCTTCTCTCATTTCCTCTCTCCCCAATCTTCTTAACCTTCCCCTTGATCTTCAAGTAGACGCCGTGAATCATTGGCTGTCCTCTTCATGTGTCCTGGTTGCCCCCCTCAGGAAAGTCAAGGCCTGCCGCACCCATGATGCCCAAAAGTGGTTTACGGATGAGTTGAAAATCCTTAAACTGGACCTTAGGCGTTCTGAACGCCACTGGAGGCACAACTACTGTCCTCTCTTGTGAGCTAAATACAAGTCTCTCCTAGCTAACTATAAGGGGGCTATCCTCACAGCCAAAACCACTTACTTTTCGGAGAAAATCACTTTGTCAGCCAATAAGCCCAAGGAGATTTTCTCCATAGTTCGCAACTTGGTTGCTTCTGATAGGGCAAACCCTAACCTCATTCCCTCCCAAGCTCTCTGTCTGTCCCTGAATGACTACCTTTTAGAGAAGATCGCGAAGATCAAATCTAACATCCCTTCAGTACCTTCGCCACCCCTTTCCCCTGCTTTTCCTCCGTCTTCTTCTACTCTTGATCAGTTTCCCCCCAATCTCTCTGGACTCCTTTCTTGCTCTACTCCAGAAAGTGAAGTCAGGCTCCCCGGCCGACTGTGCTCCAGCTTGCATTCTGAGAGAGCTCTTTATTCGCTGACCTGATACTCCCCTTTCCCTTCTCAATGCCTCCATTTCCTCAGGCCTAGTCCTGAAATCCTTCAAGTCGGCCATAGTTTTCCCCATCTTAAAAAAGCCTGGTTTAGACCCCTCCCTCCCGTCTAACTTCAGACCCATTTCCCTTCTTCCTTACCTTGGGAAGATCTTGGAGAGTTACATCACAACCTGCCTCTCCACCTTCATTGAGGACAACCATCTTTTGGCCTCCCACCAAGCGGGATTCCGCCCGGCCCACTCTACTGAGACTGTGGTCCTGTCCGTTCTAGACGAGCTAAAGAGAAAGGCTGATTCCAACTTACCCCAAGCCTTGGTGCTCCTTGATCTGTCCGCTGCGTTTGACACGGTTGACCACTGCATCCTTCTCGGCCGTGTCAGCGCAGCGGGCGTTCGGGGCACTGCCCTCTCCTGGCTCGCCTCTTTTCTTAAAGAACGGACTGAGGCGGTCCATCTTTCTGGTTTCACTGCCCCCACCCACTTGGTTCCATGCGGGGTCCCCCAAGGCTCCTCCCTGTCCCCTCTTCTTTTTAATCTTTACATTCACCCCCTTATTCTCTCTCTTCTTGACATGGGGGTCTCCGTGTATAATTATACGGATGACCTCCAGTTAGTATCTGATCTTTCCTCTCCTTTGCACTCCCTACCTAAATTCCACTCTACCCTAGTCTTCATCTCTGAGTGGATGAACCACAATCAACTTAAACTCAATCTGGACAAGACGGAGTTGGTCCTGACTGACCCTACCACCTCCCCTTGGTCGGCCGCCTTTTGGCCCTCCACCTTCGGCCCCCCGCCCGTACCGGCGGCCTCTGCAAAGACCCTGGGCATTAAAGTCAGTCAGGACCTCTCCATGCATGCCCAGATTAGCTCAGTTGTCTCTTCCTGTTTCCTCTCCCTCCGGATCACCCGGAAAGTGTCCTGTTTCTTTTCTTCCGATGCTCTTAAACTTCTTATTTTGGCAATGATTCTCTCCCGTCTCGATTACGGGAATAGCCTCTACGTGGGCATACCGGCCTACGAACTACGCCGTCTTCAGGCTATCCAGAATCAGGCCGCCCGTCTTATCCATCACCTTCCCAAGTCCCTCCACATCACCCCTGTTTTGAAATCCCTTCACTGGCTTCCCATCTGCCAGAGATCCCTTTTTAAGATGGGTTGTCTGGCCTTCATGGCTCGCGCCCGCACTGCCCCGGCTTTCATTAATTCCCTCATTAGTCCCTACACTCCCAATCGTGCCCTCCGTTCCTCTAATCAGTCCCTTCTCAATGTTCCGCGTTTCCGTAGATCCAAAACTGGAGGTACTAGATTCTCTGTATTGGCCCCTCGTTTTTGGAACAGCCTTCCATTGTCCATAAGATCTATCCCAGTCTACTTACAATTTCGCAGGGCTCTTAAGACCTTCCTGTTCTCCCTAGCGTACTCCGGCTAATCCCTTCTCGGCAGAATTCCATTTTCCTCAGTCCTCTACCTTAGCGCCAGGAAGCTGATTGGTCGCAGTTCGCTTTATCAAGAACTTTCAACTTCAACTTCAACTTCAGTGAAAAGTGACCGCCGGTGACTCGGCTGCCCCATGACGTGATGGGTTCCTCTATCCCGTCTGACAGCCAGTGGGCAACAAGGCTTTTAGTCCACACGTAGCTATTTATTAGAATTAGCTGTAATAGAAAATAACCTTACAATGGGGTGTTGCCGCTTTAATTCAAGGCCTCCCTGCTTGCCCCCTCCACGCAGGCAGCGCGTCACCAGCTCCACTGCTCACGGGCGTCCAGAGGATTCCCTGGGGACCCACCGGATCAGTAAGCCATGACAACCACCCCAACTCATGTGAGCCATCCCGCCCGCCCGAAGCATAACAGAGCATACTCTAGCTCATTGTCGAAATTAAGCATCCGATCCAAAACTTGTATTATAGAAATAACACTGAAGACCGCAAGCGCGGCTTTGAAATAATTGAAACATTTATCATCGAAAAAAGAGGCAGAACCTGCTGGCGGTGCAATATTTGCGGTATCCGCACAACAACTACCCAGTATTGCACAGCGAAAAACACCCCGGACACTCCCAAAATAAATTAAAACCAAGAGAAATGACCATTAAAACCACCGATACTGAGCAGCACTGCGTGCCGAGAGCCATGCATCGCGCAATAAACAGACCACGCAGTGTCAGCGTAAAAGGCCATTTTATTAGACCAGAACTGCGAATCTGTACATAACAGTAACATCAACATAATAATAACAACAAACCCCCACTCACACTCACCCCTCATTCGTTTCACTCGTTCCGCTTCATCACCAAGCCCTTGAAGCTCCAACCATGCTTTATTCTTGCCCCTCAATCACTCGTCATCCAGCCCCACTCCTTGCGTCGTGCCATTCACGCTTCTATCCACCCTACGAACTCCCCCCCCCCCAAGGGATGGGTGTGCCCGCTCTTGACCCCCCTGTCCCTTCAAATCCTGCCAACCAGTGAACCCCCTGTAGGGCGGTTCACTGCCCCACCCCCCTTTCGGGGCCGCCAGTCCGCCACAAACTCATCATTCACTCCCTGCGACACCAGATAGCCTCATTCCACAACTTGCTCACCACATCTCTCATCTCCATCATGTAGTACGCATTGCCCAGCTGGGACAAGTGCACCCCGTCATCCCTGAAAACTAAAGGCTCCTCCAGTTGTATCCCGCCATGTGCAATAACCTTAATGTCTTTGTCTCCGCAGTAGAGTCTCATAGCCCTATTGAGCTTCCTTCGAGCCTTCTCAATGGCCCCATGCTTCATAGCCCCTCTCCACACTTTTCTGGGGACCAACTCGGTCCAGGCAATGCAGGTCCCTGCAAGCCTCGATTTCAACACCTCCAGGTCCCGTTGCATGAGCTGTAACAGTGCCAATCCGGACAGTTGCACCAGGTCATTCTCCCCCAGATGAATGATCAACAAATCAGGACATCCCCTCTGTGGGACCATCTTCGCGAGCCAGGGCAGTAGTGCCCCCCATCGCATGCCACTTTTGCCCCACCATTGTACCTCGTGCAAGTGTCCTCTCAGTCCCAGGTTACGGCCGTAAACCCGCTGCTCCGCATATTTGGAAGCCCAATGCACGAAGGAGTGCCCAACAATCCAAGTCACCGTCTTACCGCCCGGTCCACCCATGCAACCTACGAAGAAAAAGATGTTAGAACAAGAAAAAACAGCCTGAAGCACCAACACCCTGCCTGGGCCCAACCTACTTCCTCACATACCTCTCACAACAGCGCGACTTCCAGCGCCCAAGTTTCCTGATCTTATCCCAGGACCAACCCAACCTGGCCGCCGCTGTCGCGGCCCCAATCCGGAAAGAGTGGGTCCCAAATCCAGCCTCATCCATGCCCAACCGCCTCAAAGCCTTGCGCAAAACAGCCAACAACTGGCCCGCCGTCACTCTTGCGCCAGAAGCCTGACAAAATATCTCACCCCCACGCGCACTCCCCGTCCCCAGGAAAGTTCGCCATTCCAACACGGGGCAAACCGCCCCGCCAGTCTCATTCAGCCACACCCACTTGCCCCTGCCCAACTGATCAGTTTTGGAGCACCGCAGCCAAATACCCAAGCGCCCCTCATCCACTCGCACCTCTTCAACCAACCTGCCAGCCCCTCCCCTTGTACCCAAAAGCTCAGATACCCAAAATGCCCCAAAAAACATCCACACCATACACAAGCGAAAAAGACCCACCTCAACCAGGTCATAACAACATTCCGGCAACACCCCAACCAGCCGGACCAACAACTCAAACGTCACCACCTCCCTCAGCCTACCCCCACGTTCCCTGCCCCAGCCCCGCAACATTCTGCTCAGAATCACATCCTTAGTTGGGTCAGAGCCCAGGAACAAAACACAGTAGAAAGATATCCCCGCCAATTTACCAGAGATCGTAGCCGCAGTCAAACCCCGGTCCATGCAATCCAACACATAACCTCTCAGCCCTTGCTCCACATCCGACTCCACACCCACAACGCCAGTCACCGTCCAGCCCATGAAAGCACTAAATTCAGACCATGCCAAACGATAAGTCCTCCTCGTGGTCACAGCCAGCGAACCCTCTACCAGTCCAATCATCCTCACTCCCCCAAGGCCCAGATGCCGGCCGGCAGCTCGGTCTTGAATGTATCCGCTCCCGGTGCCAGGTGTCGAAACCGCTGCTACTGTGAACGAGACAAAGCATCCGCAGTGTCATTATTCGCCCCAGGGACATGCTTAGCCCGAAACACCACATTCAACCGCAGACACGCCAACATGAATCTTTGCAATAGCCGCAACACCCTCAGGTCCCTTGCCCTCTGATGATTCACCAGCTCCACCACCGTCATATTGTCTACGTGGAAGAGCACAGATCTGTTTCGAAATTCCTCCCCCCACACCACCAACGCCACCAGCAAAGGGAAGAACTCCAAGAAGGCAATGCTCCTGCCTTGTTTGATCCAGGAGGCCGGCCAGCTCTCCGCACACCACCTGCCATCCCAGAAGACGCCAAACCATGCTGACCCAGCCGCACCAGAGTATATTTGGCAGTGCCAGACCGCCCTCTCCTCGTCAAATTCCAAAGACACACCGTTGAAGTCCTGCAAGAAAGTAATCCACGTCCTCAAGTCCGTCCTCACCCCCATGGAAAGCCTGACCCTGTGATGTGGAAGCACTGCCCCCGACATGGCCATGCCGAGCCGCCTGCAGAACGTCTGCCCTGCCCGCACCACCCTACATGCAAAGTTAAAGAAACCCAGAAGCTTCTGCACTGCCTGCAAAGGAATCTGCCGCTCCCCCACAGCCCACTCCAGACATGCCAGGATCTCCGCCACTTTGGCCGCAGTAAGGCGCGCCAGCCACTGCACCGAGTCCAGTTCGATCCCCAGGAACATGAGGCAACAGCTGGGACCAGCTGTCTTCTCGGGCGCCAGGGGCACCCCAAACTGAAAGGCCATCTCCTGGAATCGCGACAGGGCCCTGCCGCAATCCCCGGTATCCGACCTCCCCAGGAAGAGGAAATCATCCAAGTAGTGAGTGACTTCGCGATACCCACTAACCCGCACTATGACCCACTGTAGAAAAGTGCTGAACAGCTCGAACAGAGCGCAGGAGATGGCGCATCCCATGGGCAAAACCTTGTCCACGTAGATGGCCCCCCCAAACTGCATGCCCAAGAGAGAAAAATCCGCCGGGTGAATAGGCAGTAAACGGAAGGCAGACTTGATGTCACACTTCGCCAATTCCGCTCCCGTCCCACACACCCTCACCAGGCGGATCGCATCGTCCATCGACGCATAGAGCAGTCTCGAATCTTCCACTGCAATAAAGTCGTTCACTGACTGGCCCTCCGGCCACGACAGATGGTGAATCATCCTGAACTCCCCTTCCTCCTTCTTCGGCACCACCCCCAATGGGGATATGATCAGGTCCTGCAACGGCCAGTCAGTAAACGGGCCAGCCACCCTTCCTTCCTCTACCTCCTTCTTCAACTTAGCAGACACTACACACAGCAATTCTTTGGCAGATCTCAAATTCTCGGCCCAACGTCGCTCCCTGGGACCATGGTAGCCTACCCTAAAGCCCTCAGTGAAACCCCAGAAGAGCTGCGCCGCAGCCTCCTGATCCGGGTAGCACGAGAGCCACGGGGCCATCGCCTCCACCCTAACCGGTGTAGGCGCCCTTCGGTCTGGGGTGGCCCTGCCCTCTGGCGTTCCTCCATTGCTCCGAGGGTGTGGTGAGCGTGAGGCACTGCGTAAGGGCATGCTTCCCGCCGCACTTCGAGCACTCGTGTTTGAACTTACAGGGATACCGGGAACAATACCCCTTATTGTAGCTTCAACAGGCCCCCGTGGAATAACCCCCCGGCTTGGACTGCTGCCCGGAGACAATGGTGCTGGGCACTGTTCCACCCCCCGCCCCGCCTTGGGCGGGACGCGGGGGAAAAGACCGATACACCACCGGTAGGCCACTGGCCGTGTGAGTGGACGCAGTGGAGTGGGAAGACGCCATCCACTGCATCCAAAGTTCCTGATCCACCTTCCCCCAACACTTCTCGGGATTCGCGCTAACCCTAGCTCGAAACTCCTCATCATAGCTCAACCAAGCAAAACCCCCGAACTGCATCTGGGCCTTGCGGATGATGTCCATGTATTTAAAAAGCGCAATCGCCCTGTCCAAATACTTCTGGCAATAAACACTGGCATAGATCAAGAAAGCCGACGTCCAATTCTCCATTGTCACCGGTACCCTAGGACGCCTCGTCAGCTCCCACTCCTCCTCCTTAGACCCCTCCTTAGCCTGCACCTCCTTATGAAGCAACTTAAAGACATCCACAAACTCATGTTTCCAGATCCGATCCTTGAGCTTCTCCGAGAGATGCGACCCCAAAGGCATCGCCAGCCCCATGTACGGGAGCTTCTTAGGCACCTTCACTCCCTTCTCCTCCTTACCATCCCCTTTGTCCGTCTGCACCCCCAAAGTCACCAACTTACCATCCACCTTCTTACCATCCTCCGGTGGACCGCCCGATGGCTTCTCCGCCTCCTGCACCGAACCATCCCCCACACCCACAGACCTGCAAGTCCTCTTCCGCCCCTCCCCTCCCTGGGGAACGTCCTCCCCAGCTGCCCACCAGGCTCCCTCACCTGTGAGTGCCGAGGTCCGCTCCCGGGGCCGTCCTCTGGACTCCGTCACCTGGACCGCCGCCGTCCTTGACTTGGTCTTTGCCGCCGCCTTGTCCTGTAAGACACCAAGGTCCCCGTTGTCTGCAGCGCCGCCTAAGCCTTCAAAGTCATCCCGCACCTCCCCGTCCTCCAGCTCATCACTCTCGGCACCATAATCTAACTCAAGCACCGGTTCCAGATCCACACCCAAATTGTCCACCTCCTTCACCGCACGCTTCACACCTTTCTGCACACCACCCCGCCCACGCACACCAGATTCGCCACGTGCTGCAGGAGCCCGAGCCTTCGGTGGAGGGACAGCCGCCGTGGACTGCCCTACTACTTCCGGCCTGCGTCTTGGAGCCGTCTTGCGCCCCGCCAGGCACCCCCGGGCTCTGCCGACAGCCGCCGGCTTGGATCCCCTCCCACCCCTCAGGTCGCTCGAACCTGAGCGGGCCCCAGCACCATCGGGCCTCAAAGCCGTCCTGGCCGTCCCTACACCTGCCATACCCCCCCTGGGGGGGTGGTCCTGCACTGCCGTCCTAGCCCTGACCCTCCTGGACTCCTCCTCCCTCTCCGCTTCTCTTTCCTCCTCAGAGGTCGGGGTGGGAGGGCCCTCAACCTCATGGCCCCACACTGCTCCCACCCTGGCTCTTGTCTCCTCGGCCCACCTGACCTCCTGAATCTGCTCCAAAATCCTCTCTCCCCGGGCCTTGTCCTCCCAGGAAGTGGCACCCCAGATCTGAGGGGGTGGGGGCGGGCAGTAGCCAAAAAATTCTGCCCCCGGGGGGAAGAAACCCACCTGTGGGTAACCAGGAACCCAGCCAGGCCCTCCTATGGGAACCAGAGTGGGTGTCCCACCCCGGCCCCCCAGGTCCCCCACCGCCACCTGCCTCACTGTGGCCGGGGTCCCAGCCCTAGAGCCGGTAGACAGGTCGATGGGGGCCTCCTCCTCCAGCCCCCCCCCCGTTTCCCGCAAGGCGTCCCCAGGCAAGCCCTCCCCAGGAGCATTGAGGGCCGGCTGCCCGGCAATCCCAGGGGCCCACCCCCCAACCGGCGCTCCCACCTGCTCCAGGGCAGGCCCAGGAATGCTGTCTGCCTGCCCCTCCCCCCGCGTAGCGCCGGCCGGCACCAGCAGAGGCCCTTGGGGCGGAAGCGCGGGGGGCGCGGCCCTCACAGCCGCCCCCGAGGCCCCAGGTAAAAACTCGAGCGGAGGGAAGGCCCGCGGGGCAGGCTCCTGCGTTTCCCGCCCCTCGCCGGGTCCTTGGGCACTCCGCCCCCCCTCCGATCGACCATCTGGCCCGCAGCTTCCTGCTCGTCCTCTTGACAGGCCACCACAGCGGCCTTAACCCCAGCCGAGGCAGCGCGCATGCCCCTGGTGGCCCCCACCCAGGCCTGGTCCAAAACCCCCGGCTGGATAAGGTCCTACCGCCCGGCCCTCGCGAGCAACAGCAAGGCCTTCCGTACCTGTTCTGAGGATACCCCCGACATCTCGCCAAAAACCACGCTTCCGGCGTGCACAAGTAACCCAGCTGCCGTGAAACAGCTCCGGACGAACTCTCACCCAAAACCTGATGCTACGCTAAAACTGAAAAAACTAGCCCTGAACTAACCTCCTTTAGAACTGCCTCCCGATGGTGCCAGGTGCAGGAAGAGGAAGTTCCCTTCCTCCCCTGCGCCTAAATACCCACCCCCAACTCCTCCCCTTCCCCTACCTGGCCTATCCCATGCACGAAAGACCCCGGGGGAAGACTAGTCTGCGACTCTGCTTCCCCCGGGGCCCAGCATAGACGAAACAAATAATCAGCACCCACCACTCCGCCCTGAGGAGGGGACGCACCGACACACGATAAGGCAAATTTCTATCAAAAGATGATCAGAACATTTTTGTAGCGCTTGCTAAGGTGACATCATAGGGCTTTACCATTTACACGTTTATTGGAAGCCACAGCTGACATAACCCAGGTGACGAGAATATCTATGAACTGCGGCAATGGATGTAATGAAATCACCGCCTCTACTATTCCAATTTCCGCTAATATAGAAATGGAAACTATCCACCCTAACGCTAAAACAGCCCATAGAAACCAAAATTGTTAATCGAAAGCAAATAAAACAGCCCCAAAATGTAAATAAAAACACGTCTGATATTTGCTTATCTGATTACACTTCTGAGGATATTCTACACTACGCCATGGCCCCCCGAACCCACCGTGCCACCATCCGCCCTTCGACAACCGGAAATTGAACTCCTTGTCGGCAATGCTCCTATAGCCAGGCTGTGGTCCAAGGAGACAAAGAGAACGAAATCCCTGGAGCACAGCCTTAAATACCTTCTGCTAAGTTTCACTTCTGCTGAGTTTCGTTTTTCCAAACCGCCAGCCCTTCATTAACCAGCCAGCCCCACCTCCATCAACTAAGGGCGCCCCTCCTCTAGTCGTTCACGGGGGGCGGGGGGTGCATGTTCATGATCATAAAACATAAAATAACAATAGATCATAGGTCTGTCACTTCCATTTGGGTCAGTAGGAAGCTACAGTTTCATTGGAAGACAAGAAGAGCTCAGGCCAGTTTACATTTTGGCCTTAAAAACGTACACTATATCGTTGTGTAATATATTTCATCAATGCCACCGTGTGTTGAAGGACATGCACGGCACTAAAACAAGATCACAAAACTGCATGACAACTATGCTACACATATTCAATTTACGATGACGTAACGTCCACCTAGCAGGAAAGCACCCACACATTTTCAAATGTGAAGCACATAAATCTGTTTTGCATCCTACTGAAACATTGGTGCAGTGAGCCAGCATAATGTAAGACCATACTTTAGGTATACCTGGAACATGCTTCTGCTCTGCCCCTTGCTGGTGATTGGACAACTTTTTTGTCAATCCAAATTCCCCTCTCCTCTTTCATTGGCTTTCCTCTGACTGACGCTTTTGCCCATTTGCATAGTTAAATTGCCGATTTGCTTTGTGCTCTGATTGCCGCTGCGTGCTTTGACCAAGCATGGGCGGAAAATCCGTTTCGCTCGCGGATTTTGCGGATTTTCTGTAAATTCGCAATCCGCGAGATCCGCGAATCTCCCGCAAAATCCGCAAATCCGCGAGCAGCGGATTTTATGGCTTGCTCGCACTGTTCGCGTGAGTTCGCGGCTTGCCAGTACAACTTCGCACCCCGCGAGTAAGTGCTAAATTGCAGAAATACGATCTTAGCAAAACTGAAACTACTTACCAGGTTCAAAAGTTCAGGCTCATCATTAGTAGCCATTTCCTGTAGTGCTTCCTGAGGGGCCCCTCCAGAGTTCAGTTGCCAGTTGCAACTATTATGTGACCCTGCTCTGAACCTCAGAATAGTTACACATATGCCACAAAGGTCCTGAATTACAGCTAAGGGAGACAAGCAGGAGCCAGGCAGGAAGTTAAAATCCATTAATCAGCCCCTAATTCATTATTGTCAGTTGGGGCAGGGCAGGTGTTGTAACTAATTTTGCAACAATGAAAGCACTTAGCAAGTGCAAAAGATCACTAATCAGGAAGCACTGAGGAAGCAGGTGCCAGCTAAAAAAATATTCTGTGACACATTAATCAGCCCCAAATTAATTCAGGTCACTTGAGGCAGGGAAGGTGTGCTTTGCTTTGCCGAAAATAATGTACACTGGACAACCAGAGGGTGTGGTGATGAAACAGAGGGTGGCATGGGTGGGCCAGAGGGTGGCATGAGTAGTCAGAGAGTGGCAGTGGTGACAGAGAGTGGCAGTGATGAAGAAGAGTGTCCCAAACAGGCTGGACACGTAGAAACAACAAGTTCGCAAAACTTGCGACCCGACAGGTAAGTTCGCAAATTGCGAAATTGTAAAAACCCTCGCGAACTGGCAGAAACACGCGCGAACACAAAAAAAAAAAATTCGCGGGAATTCGCGGATTTTGCGGATTGCGAGTTCGCAAATCCGCAAAATTCGCCCATGCTTTGCTTTGACTGACGCTTTTGCCCATTTGCATTGTTACATTGCCAGCGTGACTTTGTTTGCAGATTTTGTGCTTGTGCTCAAATTCGCCGCTTTGCTCATTAGCATTTTTATTTGCTAGCGTGATTCTGTTACAGCATTTGTGTTTTCCCCCAAGCGCTCTTGCCGTCCTGACCCCTCCGCCTCCATTTTGTTGTTATTGACCTCCTCCTTAGCCCGCCCCGCCTCCCAGCTGAACCGCCCTCCCACAGACAACAAACAGCGCTCCCTTACCTGGAAGCGCTGTGACTCGCTCTTCGCTTCCGAGCTGAGTGGTCGCTCCCCTGCTGCTGCGGTATCGTTGTACAGCGCATATGATCTGTTTTGGACTCTGATTTAGAACTATAGCCTGCTTTGTGCTCTGATTGCCGCTGCGTGCTTTGACTGACGCTTTTGCCCATTTGCATAGTTAAATTGCCGATTTGCTTTGTGCTCTGATTGCCGCTGCGTGCTTTGACTGACGCTTTTGCCCATTTGCATTGTTACATTGCCAGCGTGACTTTGTTTGCAGATTTTGTGCTTGTGCTCAAATTCGCCGCTTTGCTCATTAGCATTTTTATTTGCTAGCGTGATTCTGTTACAGCATTTGTGTTTTCCCCCAAGCGCTCTTGCCGTCCTGACCCCTCCGCCTCCATTTTGTTGTTATTGACCTCCTCCTTAGCCCGCCCCGCCTCCCAGCTGAACCGCCCTCCCACAGACAACAAACAGCGCTCCCTTACCTGGAAGCGCCGTGACTCGCTCTTCGCTTCCGAGCTGAGTGGTCGCTCCCCTGCTGCTGCGGTATCGTTGTACAGCGCATATGATCTGTTTTGGAGTCTGATTTAGAACTATAGCCTGCTTTGTGCTCTGATTGCCGCTGCGTGCTTTGACTGACGCTTTTGCCCATTTGCATAGTTAAATTGCCGATTTGCTTTGTGCTCTGATTGCCGCTGCGTGCTTTGACTGACGCTTTTGCCCATTTGCATTGTTACATTGCCAGCGTGACTTTGTTTGCAGATTTTGTGCTTGTGCTCAAATTCGCCGCTTTGCTCATTAGCATTTTTATTTGCTAGCGTGATTCTGTTACAGCATTTGTGTTTTCCCCCAAGCGCTCTTGCCGTCCTGACCCCTCCGCCTCCATTTTGTTGTTATTGACCTCCTCCTTAGCCTGCCCCGCCTCCCAGCTGAACCGCCCTCGCCCCTCCCCCTCCACTATCCATATATGACAGTAGTTCCCGCGCGCAGCGTTCACGCGCAGCGACCGCGCCCCAGCCGCGCCGAAGGTGCGCCAAAGGTAAGCCCGTCTACGCCCGTCCGCGCCTGGACCGCGCCCAGCACCAGACCCCCTGCCCCTCGCGCTGCCCAGCCCTCTCGCATTACCTACGATGCCGCCACCCTCCTAGCCCTTAACCCCGGTCGCGCCCCCAACTGCGTCCAAGCCGCTCCTGGACACACCCATGGACCTTTCTCTTGCTACTCCTGCAAATTCAACGGCACCGACAACAACTCCGCTACGACCACACCACAGATTCCCGACCCCAACCACCTACAATGCATCCTTCTCAACACCCGCTCGGTCCACAGACACGCCATTGACCTATGGAATCTACTAGACACCATCTCTCCGGACGTCGCCTTCCTAACAGAAACATGGATGAACGCTTCCTCCGCCCCAGACATCACCATTGCCATCCCTGAAGACTATAAGATCACTCGCAAGGACCGTACCGGCCACACAGGAGGAGGAATCGCTATCGTCCATAAGAAATCAATCCGCATCTCAACCAGCTCTGACACCAACCTCGCCAACTCCGAACACCTTCACTTCCAGATCCACATCGACCCCAAGACCACACTCAGAGGCACCCTCCTCTACAGACCACCAGGACCCCGCGCAAAATTTAGTGAAGACATCACGGACTTCATCACTCCCCACGCGCTCCCCTCCAAAGAATACATCCTTCTGGGAGACCTCAACTTTCACCTTGAAAAGTTCAACGACCGCAACACCATCACCCTCCTGGACAACCTCGCCAACCTCGGACTTAAACAACTGGTCACTTCCCCCACCCACATCGCAGGTCACACACTCGACCCCATCTTCACCTCCAGCAATCATGTCTCCTTCAGCCACACTACGGATCTCCTCTGGACTGACCACAGCTGCGTTCACTTCACCTACAACAAGCCAAAACCCATCAACCACCTCCAACCAACTCTGCAAAGAAACTGGAACAAAATCACCATCGACCAGATCTCCTCATCGCTCCTTCTAAACACCCCAGCCCACTCTTCTAACCCAGACCAAGCCGCCGCCAACTTCATCCTATGGTTATCCAACACCGCTGACACCTTAGCTCCACTGAAAAAACGTCAAAGCAAACCTGGCAACAAGAAGGCCTCATGGTTCAACGATGATCTTAAGAAGTCCAAGAAACTCTGCCGCTCCCTTGAAAAGGCCTGGAAAAAAAACCCAACCACCAGCACCAAGGACGCCTTCAAAAACGCTACCCGCACTCACCACCAACTAATCCGAAAGGCCAAGAAAACAGCATTCAAGGATCGACTTGACAACAACGCCCACAACAGCAAGGAATTTTTCAACATCGTCAAGGAATTTTCCAATCCCTCGGCCAACTCCAACGACATCACCCCCTCTCAAGCCCTCTGCGACTCCCTAGCCTCATTCTTCCACAACAAGATTGCTGACATCCACAACAGCTTCGACAACCAACCCGGAGACCAACCCACCCAACCATATGCTGAACACTCTCCCCCCGTGAACACCCTCAACGACTGGAACCCAATCTCCACTGAGGACACCATCCGCCTGATGAACTCCATCCACTCAGGATCCCCCACAGACCCTTGCCCTCACCACATCTTCAACAAAGCAGACTCCGTCATAGCACCGCACCTCCGAGACGTCATCAACTGCTCTTTCAACTCCACCACCTTCCCGGGAAACTGGAAACACGCTGAACTCACCGCCCTTCTGAAAAAAACCACAGCGGACCCCACCGAACTAAAAAATTACCGCCCCATTTCGCTCCTTCCATTCCCGGCCAAAGTAATAGAGAAAGCTGTCAACAACCAGCTCGCCGCTTTCCTCGAAGCCAACAAATCCCTCGACTCCTCACAATCTGGCTTCCGAGCAAAACACAGCACTGAGACCGCCCTCATCGCAGCAACAGACGACATTCGAACTCTACTGGACAATGGAGACACAGTCGCACTCATCCTCCTCGACCTCTCTGCAGCCTTCGACACAGTATGCCACAGCACCCTTTTACAACGTCTCAGAAACATCGGAATACAAGGAAAAGCACTTGAATGGATCACCTCGTTCCTCACCGGAAGAACCCAGAGAGTCCGCCTTCCACCATTCAAGTCCGAGGCCACTGAAGTCATCTGTGGCGAACCACAAGGATCCTCACTCAGCCCCACCCTCTTCAACGTATACATGAGCCCCCTCGAGGCCATCGCTCGCCAACACAACCTCAACATCATCTCTTACGCGGATGACACTCAACTAATCCTTTCTCTCACCAATGACCCCAGCACCGCCAAAACTAACCTACACGAAGGAATGAAAGAAGTTGCCGAATGGATGAAACACATCCGTCTGAAACTGAACTCAGATAAAACAGAAGTCCTCATCTTAGGTACATCCCCCTCTGCATGGGACGACTCTTGGTGGCCGGAAGCCCTTGGAAAAGCACCCATCCCGACAGACCACGCACGGAACCTAGGCGTCATCCTGGACTCTTCACTCTCAATGAACAGACAAGTCAGCGCCGTATCCTCATCCTGTTTCAACATTCTTCGCATGCTCATAAAAACATTTCGCTGGATCCCCACCGAAACCAGGAAAACAGTCACCCATGCGCTGGTCACGAGCCGACTGGACTACGGAAACACCCTCTACGCAGGTACTACCGCTAAACTCCAGAAGAAACTCCAACGAATCCAAAACGCCTCAGCCAGGATCATATTAGACATCCCGCGCAACGAACACATCTCTGGTCACCTGAAAGACCTCCACTGGCTACCCGTCAATAAGAGAATAACTTTCCGACTGCTAACCCACGCACACAAATCACTCTACGAAATCGGACCAGAATGCCTCAACTCACGACTGTCCTTCTACAACCCCTCCCGCCAACTACGTTCTTCCAGCCAAGCCCTCGCCACTGTACCTCGCATCAACAAGACCACCATGGGAGGCAGATCCTTCTCATACCTGGCTGCTAGAACATGGAACTCACTCCCCACTTACCTTCGCCTTACCCAGAACCACCTAGCATTCAGAAAGCAACTTAAAACGTGGATATTTGACAAGTAATCCTCCTCCCCTTCCTAAGCGCCTTGAGACCCTCTGGGTATGTAGTGCGCTATATAAATTATTTGACTTGACTTGACTTGACTATGCATGTGTTTGTCCAACCCCTGAAGCATTTAGGTTTCACCCTGAGGTTTGATTGGTTCTTTGTATCATTCCTCTGCTTCTGTCAAGAAAATGTTCTTCTTTCTGTTTTTTTTTTGTACAGCTGTTGGAACCGGGATCACCGATTCCAACACGTAGCTTGGCGCGAGGCAGGAAGGCACCCGAATGCAATGTGTAAAGCAGTGGTGCAGCACACACTCACACTGACTCAAGAATATGCACGCAAGAGACACACACCAGGCTGTTTTATAAAACAAGACTCTTTATCTACTTTTGGTTCAGGTAGTAACACTAGGTTCTCACTAAAAACAGGGTAACCC
This sequence comes from Lissotriton vulgaris, assembly GCF_964263255.1. Lineage (NCBI taxonomy): Eukaryota > Metazoa > Chordata > Amphibia > Caudata > Salamandridae > Lissotriton > Lissotriton vulgaris. Next base: position 41,460 of record NW_028252002.1, on the reverse strand, counting down.
GTTCTTATAACCTTAGATCACAGTAGGTAACACTTCTTAGGCACTTGGCTAATGCATGCAACATTGCTTAGGCATAAATTCAATTCAGGAACAACTCTGATATTCAGGGACAGCATTGGCAACATTCCTGAGGTACACATCAATTAAGTCATACATCTCCTTTGCAGGTGCACTCTAAAGATAACAGTCCCTAGGCAAGGGTTAATTCAGGGTACATTTCTTATGCAGAGTTCATACTACAGGTAATCATTCTTATGAGGATATGCACTTCAAATCACAACTCTTAGGGAGTTTTTGCACTACAAATCACAATTCTTGTGCAGGGCTTTAACAGAGGTACTGCACTTATCATCGTAGGTAGCCATTCTGGTATATAGCTCAAACCTGGCAAAAGTTGTCAATTGGGGAACTTGGTGCCCTTGCAGGGAAGATAGGACAGCAGAAACTGTCTAGCGCCAGGGGGACGTGTAGCTGGCTATCCCCGCAGCGCATGGGTCTCAGTCACTGCCTGGCGAGGGCACAGCACTTCCCAACCCGCCCTGTGGGGCTGTTACAGGAGGGGGAAAGTCTGCTGTCAAGCTAGCGCCGGTTCTGGGAGGGCACCGGCCACCTCCTCAGTCTCACGGGCCTCTATGCTTCTTCGGTCCCGGCCTGGGGAGGTCAGGGGGCTCCCGCTCTCTTTGGAGCCCCCTCGCCAATGCCTGGGCGGGCTCCAGGCTTCATGTTTGCCTCCGGGGCCAAGAACCAATTAGAGCGTGGCTTTCGGAGGCGCGGCCAATGATGTGACTGCGCCCCGGATGCCAGGAAGCGCTCTCTCTCACGCTCTTCAGGCATGGCGTGGCCTTCGCAGTAGCTGCAGCAGTCCTCCCTTCGCTCCGGGGGCCGCGGCGGCATTCAGATTCCCACAGTCATCTTCTTTAGCAGTGCCTGGGCGGCGCTGTTGGTCTTTGACATAGCGACTCTTCCTTCAGCGGCCCGGGGCCGAGGCGATGATTCTGGCCACAGCGCTTCTCAGGTGCAAGGGGGCTGGAAGGCAGAAGCACGGTCGGCGGCGGTGACTTGGAGGCCCAGGGCGCGCTCTGGTATAGCGCCCAAGTTCACGGGCACAGCGCTCCCATCCAGCAGTGCCCAACAGCAAATTCAGGTACTGGGCACGAAACAACGCGCTACCACAGCGCTTAGAGTCCCTTAGGGTGTTTAGGCTGTCCAGAGCTACACGATCACGGCACTTAGCATTAGTTGTGAGTTCTGGGCATGCCCCGCTCCGCCAATTCAGCGCTGGGGTTCACTGGCAGGTTTTGGGTGAACCGCGCTTGGGGACATTAGCAGGATTCTTGTGCCATAGCGCTTAGCAGACACAGCGTTCATTACCTTGTGATCCCCAGCAGCAGCGCTTGCAGCAGGGCGCCAGTTCGTTCAATATAGCGCTTGGTTGGCACAGCGCTTATCTTAGGAGGGGTTCCCAGCGCTTCCCAGTCTCAGTGCTGGTAGTGGATGGCAGGTCTTAGTTACATGGTTCTTGGGGGGAAGGGGAAGGGGTTGAGTTGGCAGGCACAAGAGGCAGGATGGTCCCCTGCAGCACACTGGAGTTGGTCTCCTGGGTTTCTCCCTCACTGGGCAAGGTCAGCAGGCTGGCAGAGTCCCTCAGCTATCTTGGGTACAGCAGGCCCTGAGGTCAGTCAGTTTCAGTAGTGTAGGTTCCCCCTAGGCCCAACCGCCTATACTCCGGTAGAGGTTTCCCCAGGTCCAGTGGTGCCCCAACTAACTAGTCATGTTTCCCTCCTTTCCTCTTATGCCCCTAGGTCAGGTGACCCTCCTGAAAGGCGACAAAGCATAACTCCTCACTGAGCTGGAAGGTTCCAGGAGCTTCTACATGTCTGTCTATGGGACAAAAAGGCAGGACGGCAAAGATACAGTAGCAGTATGTCCCAGCCTGCTCCTAACTACTGGTGCGTGCATGTACAATGGCCACTCCGCAGTAGCAGGGGCCTGTGGCAGCCATGTTATCAGGAGAGAGCACCTGCACCTCAGCACTGTTTGGCAGTGGTAACCGCCCAGAGGCCTAGGTCCAACAAACAGATGGTGGCAAAGATGAGGCGGAAAGGGAAGAAAATGGGTTAAGACCACCCTAGGGCTGACAGGTCTAAGAACAGCACCTATTTGATTTAGTACTCGATGGGAGGGTATGTCTCTCTCTCTCTTTCTTCGTTTAGCAGACTGGCAATGCCTTTCTCTCCCTGCCACCAATCATCCTTTGTTCTCACAATCCCCACTGCCTTTGACTTTTTCTCATCACTCTCTCAGGCAATGAGCACTGCTGCTGTTCTCTCTCTCTCTCTCCCTCCCTCGTTCCCTCTCTTTCTCACTCTCTCTCTCCCTCTCTTTCTCACGAGCGCTCTCTCTCTCTCTCTTTCTAACTCTCTCTCTCTCTCCCTCTCTCTCTGTGTCTCTCTGTTCTCGCTCTGTCTCTCTCTCTCTCTCTCTCTCTGTCTTTCTCTCTCTCTCTCCCACTCTCTCTTTCTCTCTCTCTCTCTCTCTTTCTCTCGCTTTCTCCCTCTCTCTCTCGCCCTCTCTCTTTCTCTCTATTTTCTCTCTCTCTCTTTCTCTCTCCCTATCTCTCTTTTGCCCTCTCTTTCTATCTCTCTATCCCTGTTTCATTCTCTCTCTCTTTCTCTTCCCTCTCTCTCTCTCTCTTTATCTCCCCCTCTCTCTCTCCTGCTCTCTCTCTCCCTCTCACTTTCTCTCTCCGTGTATCTCTCTCCCTCTCTCTCTTTTTCTGTCTCTCTCATCTTCTCTCCCTGTATCTCTCTGTTTCGTTCTCTCTTTCTATCTCTCTCTCCCTGTCTCTGTCTCTCTCCTCTCTCTCTCTCTCTTTCTCTCTCTCTCTCCTTTCACCCTCTCTCTCATCCCCACTCTCGCTCTCTCTTCCTCTCCCTCTCTCTTTCTCTCTCCCTGTCTCCCTCTCTTTCTCTCTCCCTCTCTCTCTCTCTCTCTCTCTCTCTCTCTCTCTCTCTCTCTCTCTCTCTCTCTCTCCCCCTGTCTCTCTCTCTCTCTCTCTCCCCCTGTCTTTCTCTCTCTCTCTCTTTCTCTCTTATGCTTTCTCTTCCTCGCTCCTACTCTCCCTCTCTCTCTCTCTTTTTCTCTCTCTGTCTCTCTCGCGCCCACTCTCCCAGTCTCTTTTTCTCTCTGTCTTTCTCTCTTTCTTTCTCTCTCTCCCTCCCTCTCTTTCTCTCTCTCTTTCTCTCTCCCTTTCTCTCCCTCCCGCTCCCTCTCTCTCTCTCCCTGTCTCCCTCTCTCTGTCTCTCTCTCTCTCTCGCTTTCTCTCTCCCTCTCTGCCCTGTCTCTCATTCTCTCTCTCTCTCTCTCTCTCTCTCTCTCTCTCTCTCTCCCCCCCTCTCTCTCTCTCTCTCTCTCTCTCTCTCTCTCTCTTTCTCTCATGTGTGTCTCTATCTCCCTCTTTAACTCCCTCTTTCTCTCCCTCCCTCTCTCTGTCTCTCTCCCTCTCTCTCTCTCCCCCTCTCCCTCTCTCTTTCTCTCTCCCTCTCTCTTCCTCTCCCTCTCTCCCTCCCTGTATCTCTCTCTCTTCCTCCCCCTCGCTCTATCTCTCTCCCTTTCTCCCTCTCTCTCTCTCTCTCTCTCTCTCTCTCTCTCACTCTCTCTCTCCTACTCTCTCTCTCCCTATTTTTCATACTTCCTTAATCATTGCCACATTGTACCTGAATGCAAAATGGTAGCAATCTGCACAATATATTTCCTATACTATATTTCTATACAGCTCCTTCGAAATATTTTGAAGTATGTGCAATACTTTAAAAGAAAACTGTTTACTGTAACAATATATATACGTTGTTCCTTTGTATACTGTGGGTAAAGTGTGACTCCTATGTTTTAACCTTCTTGACAGCAACAATCTGACGTCACTCTATTTAAAAAGATATGTGGTAAATTATCAAGTAAGTTCTCAATTTCTCTTGTCATAAATGCATTTCTTACTCATGCTTGGAGCCTATCAGGTCCCACTTAACCTTCGTGTTTACTCAATCATAGTGGTGGGTAAGAGACTTGGTATCAAGAGTAAGGTACACAGTAAGCAGAAAGAAAGCTGAGTATCTTCTAAATAACTATCACTTTTACCTGTAATGTGCCATGTAAGAGCTGAAAATGGACGTTAAATTGTGAAATAAGGGTGAAGATCCTTGTGGAACATCAAAGAACAAAAAGATGGTATCGGTTTTAAACATGTGAACACGTGCTCTCTTGGGTGCGACCCGCAGATGCGCCGCTACCTACTATTATATATATATATCCATCAGCATGGAAGGATATGTGGTGTCAAAAACTGATGGCGGGTCCAGCACCATAAAAAGTCATGCCCGATGCATGAAACCTGTCATGCGCAAGGTCATTAACATATAATAATGCACTCTCAGCCCCTGTCCTTGGAGGAAATCCTGACTGGCAAACTCTGAAAATATTCATTTCGCACGTGTTGCCCCATTGCTGATTCATAAAGTTTTCCATAACTTTGGTTTCTTCATTAATAGGCAAGCCCATGCTTACCGCAGAGTCTAGGCTTCGTCTGGGAATTTATCAATTATACATGTAGATGTGGCGAGGTTCCCCTTAGAAAGGTATGTGGAAAGTTGTCTGGTGCAAATCCTGAGGGTTCGCCCAGTCAAATAGTGTCTTGGCTAACGAGCCATAGTGGCTTCACTCAGGTGACGGGCAACAGAGGAGATTGTACCCATGACCCTTAAATAAAATGGAATTGCAGCCAAGTTCAGGATAGTGGTAATTCGTGAAGATGGCATGCACAAAATGAACATACACAAAATGCACACCTTAGATGGCACAGTTTGGATACAGATAGGGTGTCCATGGGAAAGTGGCTCATTTGCAAAATGACATCGAAGAACTTGCTAATGAGAAAGATGCTCGTGAAACTGATCATCGACAGGAAGCCAATGTTGAAATTACGTAGCGTTCTGAAGCTTTGAGGAATCTCAACTTTAAATTAGCAACTGGCAACTAGCTTATAGGTTCAAATAAACACCCATTAATGTTGCCCTTGCTAAGGTGAAATACAGTAGACCCCTGATGTATGCCAGATGTCTGCGCTATCAGAATGATTACTGACTTTATTATTACTAACAATAAGAAGCTTATGTTTTATAATTGGTAACACAATTTCCATTCACAAATTATTTATTATTTTAAGAAAGTTATTTTGTATTTTGTATAAGTCCTCCACAAGATCTGCCTGACCCATAGGCATCAAAACAATGGCATTAAAAACGGGGATGGACAGAATTCCATGCCATAATCAACAAAAATTCCATATTTTATTTTCAACTCGCTACTCGTACATGGCAATGTGCAACACGTCACTTCAGAAGACGTCACGGAGTTGGCCCCTTTCCCCATACATGGCCCCCAATAGCTTTCTTGTCTCTCCTGAGGGGTCTGAAAGGGCAATACATTCGAACCAAAGAAAGCTCGTGAGTAAACGTCAGTGTTTACTTTCTGTTCGTAGAGCTGGCCTAGCCCCTGAGCCAGAGGGATCAAAGGCAGGGCGGGGGAGGAAGAGGAAGTCGTAAAATAACCGCTGACAAACCCAGCTACCCCTGTGTGACCAGCCATGACACAGCTACAGGTGCATTTCAACCTCTGATGGACCTTATCAGCTAGGCGGCGCGTGAACCCCTTCAGCACTGTGAGTTTTAATGTCAGTGCGGGGAATGAGATTTTGATACCTTTTCTGATTACCTAGATACCTATCTCATTCTTTCTTTTGGATCGATTATTTTCTGTCATTGAGTAAAAGGCAAACCCACATAGGTTAAATCAACCCCATAGACTGGCGCAACTCTGAAGAACCACTTACGACTGATAAAGTTTAAAATTTTTAATATAAAATAAGAATCAATTGCATATACAATCCTCTCAGGATAAGATTCAACAAGTATACAGGAACTAAAAGGAACATAAATTCCCTAAAGAATCTAAGTCTACAAAAGAATACAATTAAGATCAATTCCAGAATCAACAGATTAAAAAGCATAGACACAAAGTGGATCCGTTGCGTCATCTATAAAAAGAGAATAACAAGTTAATTCTGTCCCTGCTCTATACTAGGTGACATCCCTACTGCGCAAGTTCCTTACCTAAAAAGGTGTCAGCAGTTTGACTTCCAAAGAAGTTCAAACTCTCTTAGCCTCTAATGGTAACTTATATCGAGAAACAGTACCCTCTCTGCCTACCCATCCGCTCTCTAAGGGTCCTCGGCCTACTGTTCTCTTGCGCTCTGCTCTTTCTCTCTCTGACTCCTCAGGCCATCTGCGCTATCTTCTCCCCAGGGTGCTGTCCCTAAATACACAATCACAGTATGGGTGGAACGCCCCTTGACGCCCACCACGTATACATTTACACATGCTCTCATTCTTGGGTTTTTCCATAGCTTCATCTCTTCGCGTCGTCCGTTAAGTTGACCTTGCTTCTTAGGCGCCATCTTCATCTTCGTGCTGGTGACTTCATTGACATTCCAGTTGACACTTTCAGAGCAAAGTCTATCACCTCAACAGAACTCCATTTATTACGGTTGTGATTATAACCTCGTTTGGTCCTGTGAACGGTCATTTCTAAACAAGACCCCAAATTCCAAGCGTCTCTTATCTCACTTAGGCCATAAACTTCGTCCAGCATTGTCACTTTAAATTTAACAAGACCTTTGACTCTTGTCTCGCACGTACAGATCAAGGCTATCCCCTGTTCCTGTGAGCCCACTAAATTACATACAGCGGACTACACTCTTGCGAACCCTTGGTCAGTTAGGTTAAAATCACACATGACCACACTTTCTAAAACTCCTTCTTCTACACAGTATAACCTTTAACACACATACATATATATATAATCGAATTAGCGAATCGGTGATTATACTTGAATCCATGTTACATAAAATACAACGTTTACATTTTCGTTTCTACACAGTGCTATATAGTCTACACATTTCTTCGCTTTATATTTCGTCTTCTTTCTCCGTCTGATGATTACATACGTATATTCAGTTTAGCACGTTCTAACGTTCTTAAGCATTTCTATACATTCTATATTAGACCACTATATATACGGTCTTTCTAATGCATTTCTAAAGTGAATACAGATACATTCCTATTACTTAGGTTACATCGGCTAACTTATGCGCTACAAGTGCTCCTTCATGTTACAACTTCTACGTTTATGCGATATGCTTGTAAATATGGTACAGATATACTTTTCATTCAAATTGCGCTCTCTCAGTTCCCCCCTTTGATGACCTCTGGGGTCATCACTAATTTCAATTTGAATGACAGTTTACACAGAACTAGTTGCAAGGTTCCCTCTTTTTATCGTTTCGAGAGCTCTTAAATTTTTATACTGTTGATCTTGTAAAGCAGCTAATCTCCTTTCTTGCTCTCTCATGGATCTTTGTAACCGGTTCGACCTATACCACTTGTACAGTCTCACGAACCCCAACAATGTAATTATGCAAATCAATATTATTAAAACAGGTTTCAATATGTACCATACAACGCTTTTACCAAGATTGGCAAACCAATTTCCAACTTTTCCCACTCCATGACCTACTTTTTCCCAGACATTTACTTTTGTTAAATCTTCGATTTCTTTATGTATCTGTGTAATGTTCCGTATGACTTTCTCAAGTGTTTTTGAATTATCTGGAATGTAAGTACAGCATTCCTGGACCTTCAAAGCCTTGCAGACTCCGCCCTCTTTTGCTAGCAGAACATCTAAAGCAAGACGGTTCTGAAGAACCATTGCCCTAATCGACTGCATTTCTCCTTCTACTAACATCAATGACCTTGCAGTACTTGCAGACAATCTATCTACAACTGTAGCTAGTCTCCTGATCTTAACATTGTTAAGTATCAAACCTAAAAGAGGAAACATTGCTCCAAATATGTCTCCAACTACCTCAGCATCTCCTACTTCCCTTTTCGCTCTTCTCGAAGTTTTCCCTTCAATGATCTCTAAATCCTTTGCATGATATATTTTGGGGAAGACAATTGCCAAGTAACACGAACCATACCAATTGTCAGGCAGTTTTACATAGGCATTTCTTCCACATACAAAATATACATTAGGAATCGCTTGCATCCCTTTCATAAAATCTTTCGTATAATACTCTAACCTAAAAGCATGTTCGCAATTAACTTCACCTACAAATACACTCTCATAATATGTCTTGCTTCGAGTTAAACATAACTTTCCTTTCTGCGTTCTATCCAAAGCTATTGGACCATTGCTACCCTTCTTCTTGTGTGCTTTTTCTTCTTCGGTCCAATCTGTTTTCCACTGTCCTGACATTTTTAGAATCTTCTGCCTTCTGTACCGGTCATCTACTTGTCCTATGAACTTTTTCTCTACCTCTGACACCTTGCAAGTCAGATTATTTCTGCGTGCATATGAAGTATCTAATGTATCCCAAGGAAGAAAGAATTTTGCTAATCGATCTTCCTTTTTATAATAGTCCCACTTATTCATTTGTTTATAATTCGGGACTTCAGGCAGTACCGAATCATAATTTGAAAAGTAGTACTCGAACCCTTCTCTACCATAAAATATACTGAGCAATAAACTACATGTTATCCCATATGTCAATGGGAGATGATGATATCTGATGCCTTCATCTACGGAAGCCGGCAATTGCATGCACACATAACAATCCTTGGCCTCCATGGCATCAATATACTCATACAATAGCTTGGCATATGCATTTGATCTAAAATTTCCCTGCGACTCGTCTACGTGTAACCTACGAGCTTCATTTGCCAGTAACGTCTTTTCATGGATAACATTGCTCTCCTCCTTCTTCCCAACAAGAGCAGGTTTCAAAGTCGTTACAGGCTTTACATCTGTTGTCTCTTTTTCACTTGCATGTCCTACCATGTACGATGTGGTAACTACTGTAATAATGAGAAAAATTACTACTGCTATTAGTGTACCTACTATGCATTTGGCTTTTCGGTTTGGGTTGCCATTCTCCATGTTATCAAAACAGCGTATCTCTTTTTCTTTCGAAGAAAAGTTTCTTTTCAAGTCTTTGTCTTTCTTTATTTGCCTTCTCAGTCTGTGAAGTGCTCTTAATCAACAAAAAGTCTCTTTACACAACAATGTCCTTTTTTTTTTCTTCAGCAATAGGCAACCCTAACCCTTCTCCGTCCTCTAAATGTAATCCCTAATTTTATTCTTCTTTCCACTCGGCGCTAGGTTATCTTCTTCTTTATAGCTTAAACACAAAAGTCTTTATGCATCTACAATGATTCTCGTACCTGCAGCTCTAATAACATGTTCCAATAATTCTAAACGAATGACTTTTTCTTCTTGTGCTGGTATTTGATGACCAAAAGTCGGAAACTCTAATCGATTCAGTACTAGGTCTTTGATCCGACTTAGGTATAGGGGAATGGGAAGTGTGAAAGTCAGTAACCCCTCAGTCTCGATTCCAGGCGTCAACATCCATATCTCCACTGCCACAAATGGATCGAGATTGATCACTTGCACTTCTCTCACTCTCCCAGATCTCTGTCCCCAAGACATCTGCTAGATAAGTCCACTCTGGGGTGGCGTACCTTCTGCAGGGCACACGTACCCTTCTTGATCTTCTCGGACTCTCAGAGCCTGAATCCGTAGCTTCTTCGTCCGGCTCTGAATCTTCGGAGATCGGGACAAGGGTGCTCTCTGGATTTGCTCTCAAGCTTGACCTTCTCCTTCTCTCCGGCCAACTAGCTTCTCCATTCCTTGTCCTCCTGCTCCTTGTTCTTGGACTCGTCTCTTGATCACTTGCAGCTTGTTCGGTATCTGACTCGAACTCCCAGCTACTTTCCTCTTCTGAGGCGACTTCGGTCTCACTGGTGTCCTGACCGTCGTCAGTCTGTTCCGACACAGGCTCAGCCTCTTCGATCACCTCTACAGCTTGGCTTTCCCTCTCTGTGGCTTCTCCGCTATCCGCTGGATTCTCATCCGAGAGAGGAGCTGTTTCTTCCAGAGGTGCGGGAACTCTTCGGGTGTGTGAGGCGTGTATCCAATTGGGCAAGCCTCCACACTTTACTGCAGTGTTCGTAACTAGTATGACTTGGAACGGTCCTCTCCAGCGTGCGTCTAGACAGTTCTTCCTGACATGCTTCTTCACCAGGACCCAGTCCCCCAGACACAGGTCATGGCACAAGTCTTGTGCTGATGGAACCTCTGCAGCCTGGACCTGGAGGGACACAGAATGAATGGCATCAGATAGTCCCTTGCAGTAGTCCAAGATCAAATCGTCTGTGATGTTCAACAATGCTGCAGTCGGAACCGATGGCAATCTCATAGCTCTTCCCATTAGCACCTCGTGTGGAGAGAGACCTGTTCTTCTATCTGGTGTGCTACGTATGCTCATAAGGACCAATGGAAGTGCATCAGGCCAACTCAGAGATGTCGATGAACAAACTTTGGCAAGTCTGGATTTAATTGTGCTGTTGATTTGCTCTACAATCCCCGAAGCTTCTGGTCGATAACTACAGTGGAGCTTCTGATCGATACTCAAGGCTGAACATAGCATCTTCACTATTTCGCTGTTGAAATGAGTTCCTCTGTCCGATTCCAAAGAGGATGGCACCCCAAACCTCGGTATCAACTCTCTAAGTAACAATTTTGCTACTGTAAGTGTATCGCACCTACGTGTCGGGTAAGCTTCAACCCATCTAGAAAATATACAGACAATCACTAAGACGTATCTGAGTCGATTGCACTTGGGCATTTCAATAAAATCCAGCTGCGTTCTATTGAAAGGCCCCCCAGACCTCCCTATGTGACTCAATGTGACTGGTGTTCTTTTCCCTACGTTTAGTTGTTGACAGATCGCACAACGCTGACATACTGCTTCTGCCGCTACTCTAAACTTCGGATTATACCATGTTTGTCTGAATACTCTCACCATAGCATCTCTACCTATGTGTGCTGGTCCATGCAATCTCCTTGCCATTGGACTAACAAGTTCGTTTGGTAAAACTGCTCTCCCATCTGCAGAAATCCAAAAATGCATTTCACTTTTGATACATCCAGCTGTCTCCCATGCTTTTTTCTCATCATCTGGTGCATTTTCCTGAACACACTTCAGTTCGTCCCACGTATCTACAGTGTCTAACAACATAGTCAACTCAGTTCTTTCGTGTATTCCCCCCACTTCTACATTGGTGTGAGAATACCCCTGTTCTGCACAATAACGTGCAACTTTGTCCGCGTATCGATTACCTTGTGACACAAAGTCGGTATTCTTTGTGTGCGCGGCGCATTTGACAACCGCTATGGCTGTCGGACCTTGTAATGCCTCTAACAATAATCTCACGAATTCTCCATTCCTAATAGGAGAACCCGAGGAGGTCATGTAACCTCTTTGAGACCATAACTGCCCGTAGTCGTGAACTACCCCGAAACCATACTGGCTATCGGTGTATATGGTGACTCGAATTTTGTTACCTGCCAAACAGGCACGGGTCAAAGCAATGATTTCAGCTACCTGAGCGGAATGTACTCCTTCCAGGCAGGCGGCTTCCACAACTCTGGTAATTGTACAAACTGCATATGCTGCTCTCAGCTGACCGATATCGTCTCTTACGCATGAACCATCAACAAAGAATATTTCATCGGGGTCAGTCAATGGTTCATCTACGATATCTGGTCTTGGTTTGGTGCATAGTTCAGTCACATCCAGGCAGTCATGATCTGTACAGATTTCATCATCAATATCATTTGGAAGTGGCATCAAAGTAGCAGGATTCAAGACAGAGCATCTCTTTAGGGTCACATTCTCAGCAGCCAATATGACTTGCTCGTAGCGTGTGAGCCTGCTATTCGTCAGATGCTGAGTCTTAGTCCTGGTCATTAACAATTCCACAGAATGCGGTACGTACACCACTAACTGATGTCCGATTACCACATTTTCACATCTTTCAATGCTGACACCCGTTGCAGCAACGGATTTGAGACATCCGGGCAACGCTGCGGCTACTGGATCTAATGTAGCCGAAAAATACGCAACTGGCCTACGCGCATTTCCGTGTATCTGGGCCAAAACTGCTAAAGCACAACCTTCTCTTTCGCAGCAGTAAAGCAAGAATGGTTTTTCATAATCAGGCATTCCCAAAGCCGGGGCACGACACAAGTCCTCCCTCAGCTGCAAAAATGCCATCAAACAATCTTTGTCCCATGGTACCGGATCACTTACTCCCTTGTGCGTCAGTTTTAGTAAAGGTTTTGCCTTCAGTGAAAAGTTGGCTATCCACTGCCGACAATAACCGACCATGCCTAGAAACATCCTGACTTCTCTTTGTGTTTTAGGCGCGTTCATTTTCATGATCGCCTCTATTCTGTCTGGAGACACCTTCCGTTTTCCCTTTTCAATCCTGTGGCCCAAGTATTGCACTTCGGTGAGACAATACTGCAATTTACTTGGAGACACCTTGTGTCCGTTCTCGGCCAAGTGATTTAATAAGGTGATGGTGTCTACCTTGCAAGCTTCCTCAGTTTCTGACGCCACTAGGAGGTCGTCTATGTACTGGACTAGAACTAAGTTCTTGGGCAGTACTAGACTTTCAAGATTTTTCTTCAGCAGCTGGTTAAAAATCGATGGGCTTTCTGTATACCCCTGGGGAATACGACACCATGTTAAAACGCGATTTTCCAGCTTAAAAGCGAACAAATACTGGCTCTCCTCATCTAAAGGAATCGAAAAGAAAGCCTGGCACAAGTCTATCACTGTGAACCATTCAGCTTGGAACGGTATCTGAAACAATATTACTGATGGATTCGGTACCACTGGACAACATGAAACAACGATATTATTAATCTTTCGAAGATCCTGCACTATTCTGTATTTCCCACTAGGCTTCTGCAAACCCATAATCGGGGAGTTACATGGACTTCCCACGATCTCCTTCAGTATTCCCTGTTTAATCATGGATTCGATCACAGGCTTTATTCCTGCAATCGTCTCCGGTGTCAACTTGTATTGTGGTGTTCTTGGATACTCAGCATTGGGTTTTACCATGATCTTTACCGGTTCTACCCCTTTGATCAGTCCTATTTCTTCTCCAGTAAAATCCCACACCTCAGCTGACACTGTCTCCTTCAAGTCCTGTGGAAGCTCCTCCACCGTTAGGGTAGGATATAGTTCCACGCATCCCTGCGAGTTTACAACCTTAAAATCGGCATCATCATCGTTAGTCTGCACTTCTACTCCTTCAGGTGTGCAATATATGGTGCAGTTTAGTTTACACAACAGATCTCTTCCTAGTAGACACACAGGGCTAGAATCACAGATTACAAACTGATGTTCATCACTGTAGTTCCCTATCTTCACTGACACTGGTTCTGTCAGAGGATTCGTCATTCTCCTGTTTGCGACTCCTACCACCTGAATCGTCTCTCCCGACATTGGCAAACCTGGGACTACCGCCGATCTCAAAGTGGATCGAGTGGCCCCCGTATCTACCAAAAAGGTCGTAGGACATCCAGCCACCTCAGCTTCTACGTATGGTCCTCTCTGGTCTACTTCCAGGGCTGCTCCTAGAGTACAGTCTTCTTCCCTATTCACTCGTTGCCCCGTAAGAGGATCAACGTAGTAGCATTCTTCTCCTCCTACGAACAGTGGCAGTTGTCTATAGGTTTTTCCTCCATTTGTAATGCGAGGCGGTTGAGGGAACGGGGCTCGAGGAGTCTGAGTCCCCCCTTTGATAAACTTTCCCTTCGGGACTGCTGTTCCCTTTACCATGCTGGTTTGAACCTCATCCTCCTCCTGTTCTAATTCCCCCGTCTCGACATTATAGGGACACTCGCGTCTCCAGTGTCCTACCTCGTTACACTGATGGCACCTCGTTGTCTTTTTCAGTGTCGCGATATCTACCCTCGGTCTCGGTCTTTCTTCCTCATCTCTGCTTTGATTATTCTGTTTCTTTCCTAGTGTTCCTGTTCCCTGTTGCCGCTGTCCACCCTTTCCAGCTGATTGCATCTGTACCAACATCAGCTTTTCCTTAAGTTTCTTTGCCTTTGAATCTATTTCATCGCTACAGTACCTCGCATACCTCAGAATCTCATCTAAAGGTTTGTTTTGCCAACAGATCAAATGCTGTTGTATCATTAAGCTTATGTCTGGTCGCAATCCCAGGACAAACTTCGACACAAACTGTCCTATGTCTTTGGGGTCCATCACATCCAACCCACTGTACTGTTTGAATGCTTTCAGCAATCTCTCATAGAACTCGTGAACGGTCTCTTTAGGTTCCTGAGTTGTTCGATCTATCTTAACCCAGTCTATGTCCTGCACCGGCACCTTCTCTTTTAACCATGCAATTACCCTCTCGTACTTTTCCATAACTCTCTCTGATGGACCATTCGTCCGGACATCCCTCGTGGGTTCACAACTGGGCCATTCGACACTAAGTTTGCATGCCGTCCACAAATCTCCGGGTACTACGATATCAAACAGGGTGTTCAAGTCGATCCACAACACCTTAGAGATCTTCACGAACCTCTCTACCTGTTTGTACCACTCGACGGGATTCTCCCTGAGCTTTGGAAAGGAATTGGTAAATGCCGCTAAATCCCCCCTACTCCAGGGCACATGCACGTAGCTTCCGTTCGCGATTTCTCGCAAAGGGAAAGCTTCCATTCGCATTAGCTCTCCATCCGGGGACCTCGTAAGTGTACTCCTTCTGACAGATCCCCTCTTGGACCATCTTTCCTCCCATTTATCCAAATCCCTCCACATTCTGATACTCAGGATCAGTTCCCTTATGTGTACTTTCAGCCCAATCGTCCTACACTCATCTAGATCCTGATCCGTGCAGTTTAGCCTATGGTTACCCTGTAAAGCTTTAGTTCGTGATAAGGCTATCATGTACCTGTCTGCCAACTCAGTTACTTTTTCATGAACTGACCTCGCTTTCCGGGTAACATCCTTAGACATAAACAGTATTTCTCCCTGATCATACAGCTCTATCCTTTCCATTGGCAATGTGCCGTCTATTATTTCATCCAAATCTGATTTTAAACTCATTACGTCGAGCCGTTTTGCTTTTATCTCAGCTCTCAGTACCTCACTCCTAGGTGTTTCGTTTACATCCCTCTCACCCCCACTACGAGCCCTATGTCTCGGCACAGGTGAGTTATGAGGCGTCCTTCTTGCTTCTCTTTGTTCCCACCTCTCTAGATCCCAAGCTTTCCCATCTTCCCTTGGGGTATGGTGGAACAATGTTCTATCCCCCATTACTGCGTTCTGTCTTTTCGGCTCGGTCTCTCTAGATGCAAGATAGGATCCTCCGTTCTGCTCTATATCACTGCAACTCCCTTGCTGTCTGGTGTCACTCAATAAACGGTAAGGTCCTTCACGGTCCTCCATGTTCCCGCGATCTCGTCCGTGATCACCGGATGCATGGCGAGACCCTTCGCGACTCCCTATATTCTCGTGACTCCAATGTCGCACGTTTTCTCCCGGGGCATGGTGAGTGCACCTGAAGCTATCTCGGTACTCCTGCGTCTTTCGTTCTCCCTCACTAAGAATGAGGCGAGGCACTCCCCCACACCCTGCACTCTTGTCCTCACACATTTGTCTAGTGCCACCGATGGTATGGCAAGTATCTCCCTTGCTTCCTTGACTCCCTCCCTCCCACTCCGGGCTGCTTTCGTCAGCTCTGCAGTGAGAGAGGATCCTGTTATCCTGATCTCTCCATTCTGCTTCTGTTTCTAATCTTTTATTCTGAGTCTCTTCGGCAGCATCCCATTCTTTCAAATACTCCCTTAATTCCTTAAAGGTTTTCGGTTTCGGTCCCCTCAGATCCATCTGTCCTCTCTGACCCCCTTGTTCTATCCAGGGACCCGTTGCTGAATCCAATGGGGTACTCCGACTCTTTGGTCCTAGCAACTGCCTTTGGGAATTGATCGTATTATTCCTACTCTCCATCTCTGCCCTTTCCCTGTCCCATCGTGCCTGTTCCTCCTGCTGGACTCCCTCCGGGTTGTAGATTGACACTATAGGACCTATGGTAACAGGTACTTGTAGAGCATCTGGCAATTGATACGACCTTGCACACTGCGTTTCTGGCACCTTCTGGACCACGAATCTTCCTACTACTCTCTGTACGGGACTAGATTGAGGTACTTCCTCACCTTTCTTGGGATCCCACTCTGATGTGGGGAGCGGTTTATATTCCCCCCACCTAGCCCCATCCCCTTGCTGTAGTTCGGGACTTTCGGCTTCTCTGTTGTACGGAGGTGGTCTATCTAATAATAGCCTCTCTATCAGATCCTCATCCGGCTCGCTATCCTCATCTTCCTCTAGAGGTTTCTTTTCTCCCGTAGTCTCTAGCATTGTGAACAGTTTGTCTGCTTCTATTTTTTGCACCCTCCACTTTTTAGCTTCATCATCCCATTTAGCAGCCTGCACTGCTTTTACCGATCGTCTCACTCTTTCTTGGCGCCTATTCAAGCTCTTTTCGTGTGCCGTTCTAAACCATGCACTAAGGGCTTCGAACTGTGTTGGCCTCGGTAGAGGTCTCGTTGCTAGCATTACCGCTTTTAGTTGGTTCAATACTTCTAACCTAAACGTCCCGTATCTCGGGAACGTCAGTTCCTCATTTCCTTCTGTTAGCTTACTCCACTCGGAGATCCATAGTATGGAGTGTAACCCTACATTCACAGCCATATAATAAGCTGGTGTGCCTTCTGGTGGAGCTTCTTCCCCTGCATACAAGTTTCCTCTATCTCTCTTAAAGATCGCCCTTAAACGCTTAAAACACTTCATTTTCAAAATTTGCGATTTTCCTTTTAATTCTCTTCCTTATTTACGTCCCGATGACAAACCACCAATCCCTGCGCGGCTCTCGCTGACCAGCCTATCCCAGCGCGACTCTACGCTGACCGACCAATTTCAGCGCGGCTCTACGCTGACGTCACTCGTCCCCTCTGCAGCAGTTCCCCTCCTTTCTCAGCTCGTCTCACGGTCTTGCATGCGTTTTCATTCATACGCCGAAAAATGACTACTTCCGTCCAAGCGATCACTTTTCTTGACTGTACGTCCACAGTCTAACTGTAATTGTCACCTCAACTGACGAGACGTCTTTCCTCTCACGTTCAGACGCTCGCCTTAACTGATAGGTTACTTACACACAGTAAACGTCCGACCAGCGTCCGTTACTCATACACTCACTCTGTCACTCCCCCTATCATCGGTCCTACGGGCGATCAATGGTACCTCATGACCCCCTTTACAATGGTAGACAATTACTCTGGGTGTTCGATACACCCGAACCACTTAAGCCCTTCACTGGATCTTAAGATTTTATCCGGTTGCGCGCGCTCACAACCTTCCCTCAATCACACTACAGGCATTCAACTCCGCTTGACATTACAACACAAGTACAACACAAAACACCGCAATCTGGCAACGCATGACCCTTATACTCACTCTCGACCGACTCTGCTGCTTTCTCTCGCACCGTCAGCACCTTCTTCGGCAGGGATTCTTCTTCTGGTCGTCGATGACTAGGGACCTTGGGGTAATCTAAGCCTGACCTAGGTTGTCTTCCTCAAGAAGAAAACCATCCTTCTCTGCTACCAACTGCGGGGAATGAGATTTTGATACCTTTTCTGATTACCTAGATACCTATCTCATTCTTCCTTTTGGATCGATTATTTTCTGTCATTGAGTAAAAGGCAAACCCACATAGGTTAAATCAACCCCATAGACTGGCGCAACTCTGAAGAACCACTTACGACTGATAAAGTTTAAAAATTTTAATATAAAATAAGAATCAATTGCATATACAATCCTCTAAGGATAAGATTCAACAAGTATACTGGAACTAAAAGGAACATAAATTCCCTAAAGAATCTAAGTCTACAAAAGAATACAATAAGATCAATTCCAGAATCAACAGATTAAAAAGCATAGACACAAAGTGGATCCGTTGCGTCATCTATAAAAAGAGAATAACAAGTTAATTCTGTCCCTACTCTATACTAGGTGACATCCCTACTGCGCAAGTTCCTTACCTAAAAAGGTGTCAGCAGTTTGACTTCCAAAGAAGTTCAAACTCTCTTAGCCTCTAATGGTAACTTATATCGAGAAACAGTACCCTCTCTGCCTACCCATCCGCTCTCTAAGGGTCCTCGGCCTACTGTTCTCTTGCGCTCTGCTCTTTCTCTCTCTGACTCCTCAGGCCATCTGCGCTATCTTCTCCCCAGGGTGCTGTCCCTAAATACACAATCACAGTATGGGTGGACCGCCCCTTGACGCCCACCACGTATACATTTACACATGCTCTCATTCTTGGGTTTTTCCATAGCTTCATCTCTTCGCGTCGTCCGTTAAGTTGACCTTGCTTCTTAGGCGCCATCTTCATCTTCGTGCTGGTGACTTCATTGACATTCCAGTGGACACTTTCAGAGCAAAGTCTATCACCTCAACAGAACTCCATTTATTACGGTTGTGATTATAACCTCGTTTGGTCCTGTGAACGGTCATTTCTAAACAAGACCCCAAATTCCAAGCGTCTCTTATCTCACTTAAGCCATAAACTTCGTCCAGCATTGTCACTTTAAATTTAACAAGACCTTTGACTCTTGTCTCGCACGTACAGATCAAGGCTATCCCCTGTTCCTGTGAGCCCACTAAATTACATACAGCGGACTACACTCTTGCGAACCCTTGGTCAGTTAGGTTAAAATCACAGATGACCACACTTTCTAAAACTCCTTCTTCTACACAGTATAACCTTTAACACACATACATATATATATAATCGAATTAGCGAATCGGTGATTATACTTGAATCCATGTTACATAAAATACAACGTTTACATTTTCGTTTCTACACAGTGCTATATAGTCTACACATTTCTTCGCTTTATATTTCGTCTTCTTTCTCCGTCTGATGATTACATACGTATATTCAGTTTAGCACGTTCTAACGTTCTTAAGCATTTCTATACATTCTATATTAGACCACTATATATACGGTCTTTCTAATGCTTTTCTAAAGTGAATACAGATACATTCCTATTACTTAGGTTACATCGGCTAACTTATGCGCTACAAGTGCTCCTTCATGTTACAACTTCTACGTTTATGCGATATGCTTGTAAATATGGTACAGATATACTTTTCATTCAAATTGCGCTCTCTCATCAGCTTTGAAAGTCCCCACTCACATTCATGTATGAGCTTCACACTTAACCCCCATATTCATGCATATGCCTTCCCAGACTTTAATGAGCAGAACGCTCCCCTATCTTACACCACTATAATAAAAATCGAAATTAAATATCTCCACCTGCGTGTCATCCTACAAACTATTGAGCTTTTTAAATTATTTCTAGAGAACGCTGCTCTTTAACTGCATAATTTTTCCATATTTTTCATGGCGGTTTTACAGCCATGAAAAGGGAAGCGGAGAGGTGCTGCAGGGGGCCCTAACAGGGCCTGAGGGTGCAATGACAGGGGGGGAGGGAGGGGTAAGCATTCAGTGTCCCCTAGTTTTGCAGCCCCAATTCCTACATGTATGCCACACCATGCAGGAAGGTGCCGACGGCGCTCTGAAAACGGAGTTCTGCATGTCAGGATCTTCAATAAGCCTGGCAGACCACCGCCTTACACCGCAGCACTGCCCACCAGACCCAGCTTGAATTCCAAATCTGACAATTGGCAGCACCACAGTTTAGGCGGCCCCCCATCAGCTGTGGGACCGGCAAAGTCGTAATAAGGCCCTTAACGTTGTACAAATAGATCAATGTCCTTCTTAATCCATCTGCACTGCCCATCTTTCCTTCCGCTTGATGCCTGGGTATTGTTATGTTCTAGTTGTCCTACGCTAGTGGCGCACTAGGCGCACAGCGTGGACCCACGTGACCCGGCTAATAAAAGGGTCTGCAAGCGTACGTACGCCAGTTGGCGACGACGTGACCAGCAATTAACTACAGCCCCAGTGTCCATGTATTCTGTCCTAGGCCTATGCCACGTGCTAAGTACGTAGTGATCCAGAGTGCCCCCGAGTGTAGGATGACCCCCTTGCCCGACCTGTGGACCCCCACACGACACAACAGCTGGCGACGAGGGTGGGCGTACCCTCACTGTGTGTGTGCACGTGCCTTTGTGGGGCGGCCGCGAGCTCTGCCATCGGCTCGCGGCGCTCGTGCCCTTGGGGTCCCGACTGTTGCACGACGACTTGCCCGGACCGTCGACCGGGGAACTCTGGTGCCCGCCAGGTGAGCCGCTGCGCCCGCAGGGAGGGGTGTGCACGCCCGGACCGTCGACCGGGGCACGCAGAAGATCACGGGGCTCGCCGCCGTGCCTACCGGCGGTGCGCACAGCGCTACTGAGGGGCTGCGGCCTCATCACCCTCCCGACCGCTCGCACTGGCAGATTCCCCCTCGAGGCAGCAAGCAGAGCCAGCTGCCGTCGCGCAGCACCGCAGGCGGACGAGCCATCGCGCTGAAGCGCGCTACCGCCTCAAGGCCGCGGCCACGCCCCCTCACCTCCGCGCTGCCCGTGAAGAGGGCCCTGACAACGTGCTGCTGCAAGGAGGGGAGAGAAAACAGGATCACACGGAGCCACCACACCCAACTCTAAAAGAAAAAAAACAAGCATTGGCAACACGAAAGGCAAAGTGAAGTAGTGCAAAAACAAGCATTGGCAACACGAAAGGCAAGTGAAACAGGGCTACAAAAACCAGAAAGTGGCCGCATAATCCCTACGTTACACGGTGGCGCAACTACACCTCACGCCTCACCAATAGCGAAACCGCACAGCGGAAGCCTAGGAGCACCCAGCGCAGCCAGTAGCGCCACACCACAACGGACATGGCCACGATACCGCCAATCGAACCGTTCCTAGTAGAAGGCTCGCCATCTTCACTGGCTCCGAAATGGAAAGACTGGGTCGACAGGCTGTTAATATTCTTTGAGGCTAACAAGGTCCACAAGGATCAAAAAAGGGCAATGGTGTTACATCTTGGGGGCAAGGATGTCCACAACATCGCGAAAACTCTAGCAGAAGCGTCCCCGTAGACCCACCGTACGTTGATAGAAGCCCTGAACAAGTACTTTGAGCCCATGGCCAATCAGGACTACGAACGGTTCATCTTCAGACAAGCGCGGCAGCTG
Organism: Lissotriton vulgaris; assembly: GCF_964263255.1. Classification (NCBI taxonomy): domain Eukaryota; kingdom Metazoa; phylum Chordata; class Amphibia; order Caudata; family Salamandridae; genus Lissotriton; species Lissotriton vulgaris. The sequence continues at coordinate 20,265 of NW_028252002.1, read as the reverse complement.
CCCGAATAGTCATTGGACGCGTACCACGCCCAGCTAAAGAACCTCGCCTCGACCTGCGGATTCGCGGACGTCACTGAGGAGATCCGGGGACAAATCTTACAGGGATGCGCATCAGCCAAGCTACGAGAACGTATCCTAGAAGAGTCAGGGAAGCCCCTGGCGGACATACTGACCCTAGGTCGCACCAAAGAATTATCGAAGGCCCGAGCGGCCCACATGGAGGCGGCCCTCCAGGCCCCGGTGAAAGCCGAACCAGTCAACAAAGTGACCGTAAAATCTCCAGCGAAATGGAACAAGAAGAGCCCCGGAACCGGAGCCTCAGGAGCCACCGCAAATGCATCAGGAAAGACGTGTGGATATTGCGGAGGATCGCCTCACCCAGCAGCAGAGTGCCCAGCAAAGGGGAATGGTGCTCCGGGTGTGGTCGCTTTAACCATTTTGAAAAAGTGTGTCGATCCAAGAAGTACCGAAGACCAAGATAAGTGGTAAACACAATTCCTGAAGGAGACCCCAGTCAGAGCGACATGGACAACGACGAGGAAGAGGAAAGGGTCATCCACCGAGTACATATGATTGGCACGGCCATCAGCAGGACCAGGCGGCTACCGCAATGTGGCATCCAGGTGGCAGAACAGGAACTCATGGCTGTGGTAGACACCGGAACGACCATCAACCTCCTGGTTGCCTCTCTATACCAGACCATGGATCCACTCCCTCGACTCAGCCCGTCACCCATCACCGTCTTCGCGTACGGCCAAGACACTCTGTTGAAAATCCGAGGCAAATTCAGGACCTCCATCTCACACGGAGATCGTTCCATCACGGCCAACATCTTCGTGGCGGAAGACGGGCAAGGCATGCTGCTTGGATGCCGGGCGGCTGAAGACCTGGGGATTGTCACCTTTGCATTTGGGGTACATCAGGAATCCATCCAACAGCTCACCTCGGAGTTTGCCGACATCTTCAAGGGCATTGGAAAGTTCACCGGAAACAAAGTACATCTCCACATTGACCCCACCGTCCAGCCGGTAGCCTTGAGTCATCGACGGATTGCGTTTCATCTCAGACCGCTCGTGGAAGAAGAACTAAAAAAGCTACAGGAAGCGGGCATCATAGAAAAGGTAACTGGTCCCACTCCCTGGGTTTCCCCGATAGTTGTCACACGGAAACCGAAACAACCAGGAGCGGTCAGAATCTGTGTGGATATGCGCCTCCCCAACGCCGCCATCAAAAGGGAGCGCCACATAACGCCCACCATTGATGATCTGATAGGTGAAATGGCAGGAGCAAGTTGGTTCTCAAAGCTAGACCTCCGGTCTGGTTACCACCAGCTAGTGCTTGACGAAGAGTCGCGTAACATTACGACCTTCTCCACACATGTGGGACTCAGAAGATACACACGCCTCAGCTTTGGCGTGTCCAGTGCCGCGGAGGTATTCCAAAACGTGATACAGGAGCTGAGCACTGACATACCCGGAGTAATCAACGTCAGTGATGATATCATGATACACGCCCGCACAGTACAGGAGCATAATGCCAGACTAACACAAGTGTTTAAAAGACTCAGAGAAGCAGGCCTCACTCTACATCGTGAGAAGTGTGAGTTTCTGAAACGCAAGCTACAATTCTTCGGATACACCTTCTCAGCCGAGGGAGTCAATCCAGACCCCAACAAGGTAAAGGACATTAAAGCGGCCGCTCCCCCCCACAACTGTCACTGAAGTCCGCAGTTTCCTGGGGATGGTCAATTACTGCGGGAGGTTCATCCGAGATCTGGCTAATCTCACACTGCCGCTAAGAGACCTCACCAAAGACAACACGCCGTGGAAATGGGGACCGGAACAAGCCAAGGCATTCCATGACATAAAGGAAGCCCTCTCAGACACCACAACTCTGGCCTTCTTTGACACCTGGAAACTAACACTAGTCGCCGTGGATGCAGGCACGGTGGGACTGGGAGCTGTCTTGATGCAAAGACAGAGGGAAGACGAAGATTGGACCCCAGTAGCATTCGCGAGTCGCTCTCTCACCGAGACTGAACAAAGATACTCGCAAATCGAGAAGGAAGCAATAGCAATTCACTGGGGGTGCCGGCACTTTCATCTGTATGTATATGGAAAGACATTCACCGTAGCCACGGGCCACAAGCCGCTGGTAGCTCTTTTCTCCGGAACATCCACAAAACCTCCCCTGCGCATAGAGAAATGGATGCTTCAACTCCAAGACTACAACTGCCGGGTGGAATACCAGCCAGGATCAAGGAATCCCGCGGATTACCTATCCCGACACCCGAGAGCTGCAACCAGGGAGGAGATGGAAGATGCCGCGGACCCTGAAGCCTACGTGAGGTGCATCACAGCCAGGTCCTTCCCCGTGTCGGTGTCTTTGGAGAGCATCGCTGCAGCCACCCAGGCGGATGAATGCCTACAAAAGGCCCGAGCAGCCCTGCAAAGTGGAAACTGGCGCCAGGCCAGGGAAAGTTGGAAGATACTGACACCAGAAGCACAGCGTATCCTGGAAAGTCTATACCATGTGCGTGAAGAACTCAACGAGGACAATACCGGGTGTCTCCTGCGAGGACACAGACTGGTAATACCATCCGCCCTGACGGCCCGAATGGTACAGCTGGCGTATGTGGGACACCAGTGAATGGTGAAAACAAAATCCCGACTAAGGACCAAGGTCTGGTTTCCCCTTATGGGCGAGATGGTGGAGGCCACCGTGAGATCATGCAGCGCCTGCCAAGTCACAGGAGATACACCACGGGAAGCTCCCATAGTTGCTGAGCCACGACCACAACACCCTTGGGAATGTGTCAGTCTGGACTTTGGCAGCCTTCCGGATGGGAGGCACACCATGGTGGCCATCGATGACCACTCCAAGTATCCCGAAGTAGAAATTCTATCGACCACTAGTGCAGCGGAGGTCCTCCCTAAATTAGAGAAACTAATAGCAGCCCACGGTCTGATTAAAGAATTACGAACTGACAATGGCCCGCCCTTTCAAGGGCAGGAGTTTGCTAACTATCTGAGTACAATGGGCATACAGCATCGCCGGATAACGCCCCGCTGGCCCCAAGCCAATGGAGAAGCCGAGCGATTCATGAGGACTCTCAACAAGGTGATCCGGATTGCTCATGAGAAAGGACAGTCAATAGAATTGGCCATCTTTACATTCTTAAGAAGCTATCGGCAAACACCTCACACGACTATGGGGGTTTCCCCTGGACACGTCCTCATGGGTAGAGTAGTGGTGGACTCGATACCTCATCACCCTCGCTGGAAGCCAACGCCGTCCGATGAACGACAGATTGAGACCCGACGGCGGAAAGCCTACGCCCAGACTAGTCTACGCCGAAACGCCAAGGTCCCACAGATTGTGAGAGGAGATCTAGTGCTACTCAAGAATCGGGTCACCAGCGGGAAATTCAGACTCACCTATGAGGCACGACCCTGGAAGGTGATAAACGTAAAGGGAACTCGAGTGATAGCCGCACGAGGTAGAGAAGTAGTCACTCGCAACGTGTCTCACTTCAAGATCTTTCATCCCGAGACTGAGGTGATTCCTCACTTTGAGCCTCTGGTGAGCCCCACGTCAGTCAACTCAGAGACTCTTCCCCCACTGGTGGAATCAGGGAGACCTCAAGAAGAAGAGCCCACTGACGTCACTGGAGGGGAAGATCTTCATCAGAACCCATCGGAGAGCAGTGTCGTGGACCAAAGTGGGAACAGTCCTGTGGCCAGTGAAGAACGACAACCTTCCCCGGCCGGGGTTGGTGCCACGCCGAGCAGTGGTCACAGCCGATACCAGCTGAGGAAGAATTCAGAGCCCTCTCGCCGTCTGCGGGATTACTTCACGTAAGACTGTTCCACTATTTTGTTTTTGAGTTTTGTTGAAATGAACATTCCAAGACTGTGTGCTGAGACCCATGTGACCGAGACGCCTCACCCGATGGTGTCCTGAAAAGTGCCCTGCAGAACTGTCTGATCTTTTTGTTTTGCTTTATTTTATGGTTGGTGAGGAATGTTATGTTCTAGTTGTCCTACGCTAGTGGCCCACTAGGTGCACAGCGTGGACCCACGTGACCCGGCTAATAAAAGGGTCTGCAAGCATACGTACGCCAGTTGGCGACGACGTGACCAGCAATTAACTACAGCCCACAGTGTCTGTGTATTCTGTCCTAGGCCTGTACCACGTGCTAAGTACGTAGTGACCCAGAGTGCCCCCGAGTGTAGGGTGACCCCCTTGCCCGACCAGTGGACCCCCACACGACACAACAGGTATCACTGGAGAGTGAAAATAGTAGCAAGACTTAGAAATACAAGAGACTGAGCAATGAAGTATAAATTGTCATATGTTTTAATGTTTTAACCTTTCTTTTTTTTTAATGATGTATGGTTCAGAAATTTGATTAATGTATTTTGTATAATGTATTTTTATGATGGTTTTTAATCATCGAAATAAAGATTTACTGAACTGAACTGAACACTGGAGAGTAAGTCAATCAATCAATCAATCATAACATTTGTATAGCGCGCTACTCACCCGGAAGGGTCTCAAGGCGCTTGGGGGAGGGGGTCCGCAACTGCTCGAACAGCCAGGTCTTGAGTTGTCTCCTGAAGGCGAGGTGGTCCTGGGTCAGCCGAAGGTGGATGGGGGGGGAGTTCCATGTCTTGGCCGCCAGGTAGGAGAAGGATCTGCCGCCGGAGGTTGCTCTTCGGATGCGTGGTACGGCGGCGAGGGCGAGGCTAGTAGACCGTAGCTGGCGGGTGGGCGTGTAGAAGGTCAGGCGGTCGTTGAGGTACTTGGGGCCCAGGTCGTGGAGAGACTTGTGTGCGTGGGTGAGGAAACTGAACATGATCCTCTTGTTGACGGGGAGCCAGTGCAGGTCCCTCAGGTGGCCGGAGATGTGGCTGCGTCGGGGGATTTTCAGGATGAGTCGGGCGGAGGCGTTCTGGATGCGTTGGAGTCTTTTCTGCAGCTTGGCTGTGGTTCCGACGTAGAGGGTGTTTCTGTCGTCCAACCGGCTGGTGACTAGGGCCTGGGTGACCGTCTTCCTGGTTTCGGTTGGGATCCAGCGGAAGATCTTGCGTAGCATGCATAGGGTGTGAAAGCATGATGAGGAGACGGCGTTGACTTGTCTGGTCATCGAGAGGGAGGAGTCCAGGATGAATCCCAGATTGCGCGCGTGGTGTGTTGGCTCGGGAGCGGTGCTCAGGGCTGGGGGCCACCAGGAGTCGTCCCAGGCGGAGGACGATGGTCCCAGGATGAGGACTTCCGTCTTGTCTGAGTTCAGTTTCAGGCGGCTGTTCTTCATCCACTCGGCGACGTCTTTCATCCCTTCGTGCAGGCTGGTTCTGGCGGTGTCGGGGTCTTTGGTGAGGGAGAGGATCAGCTGGGTGTCGTCGGCGTAGGAGATGATGTTGAGGTTGTGTTGGCGTGCGATGGCGGCAAGAGGTCTCATGTAGACGTTGAAGAGGGTGGGGCTGAGTGACGATCCTTGCGGAACGCCGCAGATGACTTCGGTGGCCTCTGATCGAAATGGGGGGAGGCGGACTCTCTGTGTTCGTCCGGCAAGGAACGAGACGATCCACTCCAGTGCCTTCTCTTGGATGCCGATGTTGCTGAGGCGCTGTATTAGGGTGCGGTGGCAGACAGTATCGAACGCTGCGGAGAGGTCCAGGAGGATGAGTGCCGCTGTTTCCCCTTTGTCGAGCAGGGCTCGGATGTCGTTGGTTGCTGCAATGAGGGCGGTCTCTGTGCTGAGGTTGGCTCTGAAACCGGACTGCGAGGGGTCGAGGGATCCGTTCGTCTCGAGGAAGGCGGCAAGCTGTCTGTTGACGATCTTCTCGATGACTTTGGCAGGAAAAGGAAGGAGCAAGATGGGGCGGAAGTTTTTGAGGTCCTTGTTAACCTGCGTATGAGTTTACTGTTTTGGACGGGACCTATGAAGAAAAAGAATCCTTTGTTGAAATCTGTATATTGCTCCCAGGCTGTCTCAGTCTGATCAATCCCTGAGGCATCGGTCTCTCTCCTGTGTCTAACATGCTCTAGTCGTGAATCTCGATGATAATAGGATGGGGCCAAAAAGACGGGTGGCAGCAGGAACGCTATATAGCATGTCCCACCCCAGTCTAAGGGCAGCTGTACATAGGCTGTCTGACCGCAAATGAAATAGGTATGGCGAGATGCTTTGAAAGAAGACTTTCCTTTATCATTAAACTCTACTACAGCATTACACTCGCTGTGTCCCATATGTACTGATCCTTTCTTTCTAACGCACAAATCACCTTTTACTGGTAGAACTGAAATAGACGGTGGACCCGCATTTTGCATGGGCTGAACATTCAGCATTATAAAGTTGAGGGAAACATTTCCTTGCTCGTACTCTTCATTTTCTAGATCGGTCCCCTTCCTTTGGGGAAGTCCGTCTTCGTCTGGAAAACATACCTCATTCATTACTTTATTCAAGTTTCCCCATTTCCAGTCACCCTGGTAAACTGTGGACTTTCTGTCGATTGATGTCATTAAGGCAAACCATGCTCCGCATGAACCATTGTGGGAGAACGGAAAAGGGAGGCGGGCCAGAACTCCCTTCGTCTTTTGATAAGGTGGGAGTCGGCCACATACCCAGCAATCTGTCGCATTGCTGGTCTGATGAGAACGGTGCAACATCCGAAAAAAAGTATTGTTGCGCAGGGCCAGTCGATATGACAGTTCATGGGGTGGCAGATCACGAAATGTATGCTCTACGGTGTCATTAATGGAAGAGTGTATATGTGAGGCAATAGGAGGAAAGAAAACATGTAGTATTAAGCTGACACAGATTATAGTGATGCACAGAAGAGACAGAAGAATCAAAGATACTATACATCTACTACGTAATATCTTGCAGCATTTTTCTTTCATTTTGCTCTTTTTACTATTATTATTGTCCGCGATCTTATGCATGTCAGAAATCTTGTTCAACCGATTCACCACCTAGTGGACTTAATTGATCAAACGTAGTCTAGCTTTCTAGATCGTAATTTGGACCTGTACTCTTGCTGTGGAGTCTTTTCTAGCAAAGGGGGCTCAAAGTCTGTAATGTCTTTTTTCTTTACCAAAGTTCCAGAGTCTCCAAAGTACCGTTTACAATGATGGGCGTGAAGCCACCCTTTTCTCCCTTCGACTTTGATGGCTGTCCTCGTTGTTAGTAACACTAACTTCGGCGCCTTCCAACGCGGCTCAAGGGGGCTTGATCGATCAAAATTCCTGACGAGCACATAATCCCCTGGGGCTATGGCGTGCTCCTTGACCTGGGTGTTGTCAGGGAAGGCGGCGGCAACCTGTGAACAACAAGAGAGTAGTGCAGACATCAAGGAAGCCAGGTAATCTGTAAGCATGTTACTGTCAACATCAGTTATTTTCTTAGGCATAGGCGTACCCCACATGTTCGGCGGTCTACCGAAAACCACTTCATATGGTGATAGGCCTGTTCTGGAATGGGCTACCATACGCATGTAAAAGAGGGCAACCGGCAAGGCTACCATCCAATCCACGCCTTTTTCTGCACAGATCTTTGCTAGTTTCTTCTTTATTGTTTGATTATGTCTTTCTACAAGGCCTGCTGCTTCAGGGTGTCGCACACAATGAAACTTCCAGTTATATCCTAACAGAAGAGACACTTGTTTCATTAATTCAGAAGAAAAAGGCTGACCATTGTCTGAGTAAACGACACGGGGCAATCCGTATCTAGGAAAGAATTCGCGCACCAATTGCCTGGCGGTTGTCACAGCAGTATAATCTGGGACTGGATACGCTTCTGTCCATCTAGTTAGTGCACACACAACTACCAGGACATACTTGTAACCTCTACATCTGTCCATTTGGATATAATCCATCTGGAGGACCTCAAAAGGGTGGTCAGGAGGATGAAATCCGCCTTGTTCCACCGGGATGCCTTTACCTGGATTGAACTGACAACAGATCATGCATGTTTTTACTTTTTGTTTCGCTGCTGCACGCAGGTGCTTGTTAAACCAGATATTCTGTAAGCTGTCCATCATTGCCTTCTCTCCCAAGTGTGCTGGACTATGTGCTGTGTTTATGATCACTTGTACCATTGAACCAGGAAGAAACCATGTTGCTTTGCCCTTAGTCATCCAACCTTGGTCAGTCTGGACCCCTCCTTGTTCAGTCCATTTCTTTATTTCATCTGAAGTGGCATGTGTCTGTATGTCTAGTACATCTTGAGAAGGATCCCTGACTGTCATACTTTTTGTCAGTAATGGTACCTCTGTCTTTGTCGTGTCTGTTGGCGTCTGGGCTGTTTAGCAGTTCGGTCTGCCAGGTCATTACCATGGGAAATGGTGTATGTAGCTTTGGTGTGTGCTTTGCATTTCAGGATAGCTATGGCTGCAGGTAAATGTATTGCTTCCAACAGGGCCTGAATAAGCGGGCCGTGCTGAATTTTGGCCCCATGAGAGGTCAAGAAACCTCTCTCCCTCCATAGTACTCCAAAATCATGAACTACGCCAAAAGCATATTGTGAATCTGTATAAATGTTCACTTTCAAGTGCTCAGCTCTTATGCAGGCTTGTGTCAGAGCGATGAGCTCTGCTGCTTGCGCTGACAGTATGTCTATTCTTTGTGTCTCTATGACTTCAGTAGCAGTGGTCACGGCATATGCTACTACTAATTCTCCCGCCCTCGTCCTCATGCATGATCCATCTACATAGAGTGTTAGGTCAGGGTCTGGGAGTGCAACATCTGTCAGGTCTTGTCTTGGTTTCGTCACTATTTTCATTATTTCCACACAGTCATGTGGTGCGGTGTCTACTGTACTTGAGGGCAAAAGTGTAGCAGGATTTAGTATGTTACATCGTCTGATCTCTATGTGTGGTTGAAATAACGTCAGTTCATATCCTGTCAGTCTCGCTACGGTCAAGTGTTGTGTCTGTGTCCTGTTCAAGAGAACTTCCACTGCATGCGGTACCTGTACTGTCAGGGGGTGTCCCAGCACTATCGAGTCACTTTGTCTTATGGCTAGGGCTGTTGCCGCAACCGATTTCAGGCACGCAGGCAGAGCCTGGGCCACTGGGTCCAATGTACTAGAAAAATAAGCACAAGGCTGGTGTTTTCCTGCTTGATCTTGTGTGAGGACAGATAATGCTGTTCCATTCCGTTCAGTTACGAAAAGCATAAAGGGTTTGCTGTAACTAGGAGTCGCTAAAACTGGCGCTTGACATACGGCTTTTTTTAATTCCTCAAATGCCAAGGTGTGTTCTTGTGTCCAAGGGAGGACAGTCGAAGACGCTGCATCCTGTGTTGTCAACTGTATGAGTGGTTTGGCTAGATAGGCATACTGGGGAATCCACTGCCTGCAGTATGAAGTGAGGCCAATGAAGGCCCGCACTTCCTTTTGTGCCTTGGGCTGTGAAAGGTTAGAAATTAACTGAATACGTTCTTGTGTCAGCTGTCTACCCCTCTTGGACAGCAAGTGTCCAAGGTACACCACTTGCTGTGCACAGAATTGTTACTTTGAAGGGGACACTTTGTGTCCCTTGTCTGCCAGAAAGTGTAAAACCGTCAGTGATGCATCTTCGCAGTCTGTTTCTGATCGTGCTGTAATGAGAATGTCATCTACGTACTGTATCAGTGCTGTGTTGGTAGGCATATTAATACTGTCCAGCTGTCTTTTTAACGCTTGACTGTAAACGCTAGGACTCTCTGTGAAGCCCTGTGGTGCTCCAGTGAATCTAAAACTGCGTCCTTTTAAACTGAATCCGAAAAGATATTGGCTGTCTGGATGAATTGGAACGCTGAAAAAGGCATTCTTCAAGTCAATGACTGTAAAGAACGTTGCCTCAGAATCAATAGCAGTCAGTAATGAAGAAATGTCTGGGACCACTGGGTATTGTGGGACTAAGCATTTATTCAATTCTCGAAGGTCAACAACTAGTCTATAAACTGGTGGTGCATTTGGGTCTGATCGTTTAAGGATAGGAAGGACAGGTGAGTTACACACATTCGAGTCAGTCTCCACCACCACCCCTTGTGCAATGAGTTCGTCAATAATTTTTAATAAGGCCACTTCGGCATCAGGTGGTATTTTGTATTGTCGTATACGTGGTAGTACTACTCCTGCTTTGAGAGTGACCCGGTGTGGTATTATGTTTATGTAACCTACGTCAGTCGGACCTTGTGCCCATAGGTGCTGTGGTACATTCTGGAGTCTGTGGTCAAAATCTGTCAACACATAATGACCCTTAAAATCACGTAAGAACAGTCGCACTCCCTCCGGAGAACAACAGATAACTGCTCCTAGTTCTTTTAATGTCTTTATACCAAGTAAGTTTTCTGGACATGATTTAGTAAGTAGCAAGTCTGTGGTACGTGACAGTGGACCAACCCTGAGGGAGACTGGTTATGATACTTCATTAATAATAGGCTTTCCTGAAAATCCCAGGGAAATATTCTGTGAGCCCGAGAGAGGTGCCCCTGGAACCTCGTCATGGCTGATGGTAGTTCTGCTCGCCCCTGTGTCAATCAGAAACTTTCTGTCCTGTCCCAGTACACGACCATGTACATAGGGACCCTCTTGATCTACAGGAACCTGAATAAGGGGCAAGCCATCTTCCCTCTCAAGGCTGTTTCATGAGAATGATTGGTATTCTGGATAGTCTGGCTGCGTGTTCTGATACATTTGTGGTGTGGCATGAACAGGCGGTGGTGGGGGTGGAAAAGTCGCTATTGTCTGTTGTGTGCTCTGTTGGGTGCTATTTTGCCTAGGAGTGTGTGGTCGTTCTTTTGTTTTGCCTGTAGCTATATTGTGTTTCAGGACAGCACATTCCTTTACATAGTGACCTGGTTGTTTGCAATAATTACAGTTCCCCTTGACAGGTGTCGTGCCATTTTTGTTCGTATTTGCCGGTACCGTTTGGGCAACCAGCACCTTTATTTTTGTCTCTTTCATGCGTCTCTTTTCCTGATCCTGCTCTTCTCTAATCCTGTTCTGGTGATATTGTAGCATCTGTAACATTTGTGAAGGGCTGTTTGCTTGCCAAGTACTCTCAACCTTCAGTACTCTATTCTTGATCTGGGGTAGGGAATTCTCTACTAATTTGCTCACGAAAAGATGGGGATATGATTCGCTACCGGGCTTAAGGCCACTATTAATAGCAAAACATTTCTCGAATCTAGAATAGAAGTCACTTGTGTCCTCTTCTTGTTTTTGTTTACAGGCTGAAATAGCATCCCAGTCTTCCTTTTTAGTAGTCAATACTCTCGGCAAAACCTGTATTAGGAGTTCAGGTAGTTCTTTAGCTTTGTCACCAAGACCAACCCCTGGGGCTCTGCCTTTATCCTCTGTTTCCAATGCTTCCCAGCTTAACTTTTTCTCTCCCACCTCCCAGTCTTTTTCCTTAAGCTTTTCATAAATGCCTGCTGGCAATAGTACTTTCAATAGTTTCAGAATGTCAGCGTACGTATAATCTCCGATGCGGAGAATGTCTTTTAATTCTCGGTGAAACCCCCCCGGGTCTTTATCATGGGAGGGCAACATCTTTTTCATTTCCAGTATTTCTAATTTCGTCAAGGGGGTGTAAACTTACACCCGTTGAAGCTCATTGTTTGCATTTCGGACGGGATGTACCTCCCGTAGGGGGTTCTGTCTGTCTACGTATAGGTGCCTTCTGTCGTGGTGTGGGACGGGAAGCATGCATGTGGTCAGAAAATGTAAGTACTTATGTCGTTGATCCAGGGTGACCTTAATTAATTCAGTACCCAGGCCTGTCCATCTGTCTAGAACTATGTCGTCCAGTAATTTATACAATTGACCGGGATCGGAATATTGATTCTCATACAACGTTATTAAATGTTGGACCATGTAAATACCGGCCAAACGCTGTTCGTTCGGCGGGAGGCTCAAGAACGTTTGGGCCACTATATCATTGCTATATATATATTAGAATTGGACACCCACTGGGTGGCTGACCGGGCCAACTCCATTTCGTGTGGGGTGTGAGATTGCTCGTTCTTTATCCGTCGGTCCAGGGCTTTTTCAGTAGCTTGGAATAGATTTTCAAGGGAATATCTTTCTTTTATAGCCGGCCCCTGTTTACGGTAGTTGAGGCACTTGGGCCTGTCAAACCGTCGTGCATTGCCTACATAATTTATTTTGTCCTTCTCCTCGTCTACCTCTTCCGTTGATGACTCATCCTTCTCGTCAGGCTCTACTTTGTGTGTTGCTATTATTTCCTTTCGTATTTTGTTCATCATGCTATCTGTCTGTCCCGTTTTGTCATGCCGACCGGCATCTATGTGATCACTCCATTCTATCAAACCAGGCTCTACATCCCCGTCTCCTTCGTCTTTTTCCCTGATCAGGCAGTTAATAATAAAACGAAGGATGTAGTTCTTAACCCCCACCTTTCTGTTTTGCATGGCCTGTGCTATACACTCGGGTCCCTCCCCCGTTCTAATGAAACGGTATATTTTATCTAGGTGGTCTTTCATATCTGGTAGTTTGTCCAAATATGTGACGGCCTGTCTTAGTCTTAGTGAAATCACGAGCATTGAGCCCTTTCCTGGTTCTGGATCGTATATACAGTGGGGGATTGCTACATCTATAGTAGGCCCCCCTCCCCCTACGGCCCCGGGCCCCTGATCGTCTTTCACGAGCTGCTGGAGCTGTTCCGCTGGTGGGGGCGGAGGGAAATCTGCGTTTGCGTAGTCCGGTGGGGACTCTTCTAGATAGGAGGAAATAAACGTCTCGGCTGCTGTCGGCTTTATTCTACGTACTCTATAGGGTACAGGTGGTGGCGTTCGCGATCTACGGGGTGTTCCTGAGGCGGTCACTCTAGCTAGTTCTTCTGAGAGGACGGGATAAATACCCGTAACTACGGCATTTCTTTCTCTATCAGCCTGTTCTGCTTTGACTCGTTCCCCCTCCTCCCGCAGCTCTTTTTCTTTGGCTTTTCCGCTGCTTGTTTAGTTCTCTCTGCTTGGTTGAATTCTTTCTCTGTTCTCCTATGTGCTTCTTTGCGCCATAACTCAATGGCATCTTTCTGAGAGGGTCTTGATTTCTTTTTCCATAGCGCTTCCTCTACTCTCATAATGCATTCAGAATCCCACGTTCCCGAGACAGGCCATCTGTACTTCTCTTCTAAATCCTTTGTGTAATCTACCCATAGGTCTAAATACAATATGGCATCTAGCCCATGTTTGTTATACATATAATGACCAGGTGTGTCTCTAGGCGGGATGTTAACTGGCTCTTCTAGTATACCTTTTCTGGTCTCTATCTGACGTAATTTTGAAAACAGTGGCATGTTGAAACCAACTTAATGAAAACACAATACACACCAAAATAGTCTGACTGACACAATCATGAACACTAAAAACCCTAAAACACTAAAACAGATACAGTTTAACTCCATGTACTTGAAAACAGTTAACTTTATGCACTGGAATACAGCACAACCATACCGGTCTCGTAAACGAGACATGTGTTTACCGTGTTCATGTAAATGAACCCGTCTTTACCGTGTTCATGTAAATGAACCCGTCTTTACCGTGTTCATGTAAATGAACCCGTCTTTACCGTGTTCATGTAAATGAACCCGTCTTTATCTTTATGCGTTCCCAATAGTAGTACTCACAGGGAAGCAGAACTTGAAAGCCTCGGACACTTGATACTGCGCATGCGCGGAACAGGTGGACCTCTGGAAACCTCGGACCTTGCTCTCTCACGGGTTGGGCTCTGGTTGGGATGATCCGCGATCCTCACCGCCTCGTGTGGATGCCTGGTCACAGTCCGTCTCCTCCGTGGGCCTGAGGGAGTAAGCGGGAAGTCCCGTTGGCGTGTAAACTTTGAAGTCCGTCACGGCTGTAGAAGGGGGCAAGGGCTGGACCTACATCTCCGGCGCGTGGGGAATGGGATTAGTCCCTGTTCGGGGGCCAGATTTATGTGGTAAATAAAGTATTACCCTGTCATAATTTCTATAAATAAACAAAGGGTCATGCATAAAATGAGAGGCAGAGTCCGTGATGTCCGATTCAAAAGGGCTTTATTTCAATAACTCGAGTTAGGGGAGAATCGGTTCCATCACCACTAAGGTTCAGGAAGGGTCTTCTAAACTTTATTCACAGAGTACAACATTTATACATTCAATTTCGTACATAGGGAGGAGCACTCCAGGCAGAGCAAGAGAAAGAGAGATAAGAACATGTGGGCGTGCATGAGGGCGTACATGTGGGCGTTCACTTGAGGAGTCATAGGTGAGTCATAGGTGGGTGGATACATGGAGGGGGGTTGCATGGCCAGCTGGAACTTTGCCCTACTTGTGTGCGCAACTTGATCATGACGTGCAACTGACGTGTAACTGGGGGGAGCTGACTTTCGGTCTGGTAGGGAGGCCTTCAGTGTCAGGGCGACCAGCACGTCTGGTATTATCTGATATCTTAAGTCCGGGGATGTATTATCTGAAGCAAAGGTTGCTCATCACCAAGAGCCAGTGTGGGCATCTATTTCTTCGTTCATTGCGTGGGGGCCTTGAGCTTTCTACGGACGCGAGCTCTGCAAATCACTTAAACGGAGACAGAAAGGCTAGGCCCTATCTCTGCAGACGGGTTCTGTTTACCTCCTTCACCAGGCAGGAATGTGATTCTGTAGAGCAAGCAGATAACTGTTGCGCACAATACTGTCTTGGCACCCCGTGCTGGGCCTCTCTCGGCTTAGCCAAAAGTATGCGAGGTCAGGGATACGTAGCTGCAGCCCTCAGAGTTTCTGGAGGCATGAAACCTCAATTCGGGGACTGGCTGAGCCAAAGAAATGGAGAAATGGGTTCTTCGCGATATATTAAAAGTGCACAATGCAAACACATGGGCCACATGGGACTCAGTGCAAAATTAACGTTTCTTTTATGGGAGACTTGGTGATGTGGGACGTAAATGCAGAGGCATCATTATTGCAGGCCACAGAGGGAAAATGCATGGTTGACATGCACGTACACTAAACGTTGGGGTACATGCAGGGGACACATTGGCCATGTAAAATTTCTTTTTTTCTCACAGCACCTATTTGATTTAGTACTCGATGGGAGGGTATGCCTCTCTCTCTCTCTCTTTCTCTGTTTAGCAGGCTAGCAATGCCTTTCTCTCTCTGCCACCAATCATCCTTTGTTCCCACAATCCCCACTGCCTTTGACTTTTTGCTCATCACTCTCTCAGGCAATGATTTATTTATTTATTTTTGGAGTTTTCTATAGCGCTGGCCAGACCCAGGGGTATCGGAGCGCTTTACAGTCGGTCTGGGTGAAATAAGTGCGGAGCAGTACAGCAAACAATAAACAAGATACATCCAAGTTCGGTTCTTAACAAAGTTGTTTGCCGCCTAAGGGGCGGTTTTGAGGTAGTGTTTTTGAGGTAGTCATAGTTCTATGGTGGGCTATTGAGGTAGAGTTCGGGAATGCACGGTTGAGGTAGAGGGTTTTTAGACGGCTCTTGAATTCGGGAAAGGAAGGGGTAGCTCTGATGTCCACTGGGATGCAGTTCCAAATTTTTGGTGCGTTGCCGGCGAAAGAGCGGCTGGCGGTTTTTTGTTTCCGGGTTTTCAAGGGGATGAGTAATAGGGAGTTTGAACTTCTGAGATTTCTGGATTGGCCCGTCTTCTTGAGTTTGGAGGCTAGATATTCCGGTTTCCCTGTGTGCAGGGCTTTGTGTGTGAGACAGGCAGTTCTGAAGTTTGCGCGCATTTCCACTGGGAGCCATTTTAGATCTTCGAGTGCGGGGGATATGTGGTCGAATTTCCTTGCGCCTGAGACCATTCTGGCTGCTGCATTGAGGGTTGTTTTTAGTGGTGCCAGGTGTGAGAGGGCTGTGCCGGATAGGGTTGCGATTCCATAGTCCAGTCTGGACAGGACCAGTGCTTGGGTGGCTTGTTGGAGATCCCTCTGCGGGATGTGTGACTTGATTTTGTTGAGGCGCTTCAGATTGAGGAAGGCACTTTTTGCGGAGTTCTTGATGTGGTTTGTCATTGTAAGTTTGCAATCAAGTGTGATTCCAAGTGATTTTACTGAGTTGGTCAGGGTGAGATTTCCTTTGGGAGCGTCAGTCAGGTGAAGGGTCCGTGGATGCGTTTCGGGGCGGCCCGGCAGCAGGCGGGGTTCCGGCCGGCATTGAGTGCGTAGAGGGCGGCGGCGTCGTAGGTATGTCGGGTCGTCTTGCATTGGTGGGGGCCAGGGGTCCTGGCACTGGGCGCGGTCCAGGCGCAGATGGGCTCAGACGGGCTTGCCTTTGGCGTGCCTTCGGCGCACAATCGGCACGCCCACTGCGCGTGACCGCTGCGCGTCTGCGCTGTCGCCATTTATGGCTAAGTGGGAGGGAGGAGCAGCTGGGAGGTGGGAGCGGGGATGACGCGGAAAAAGGGGGCGTGGCCTCGAGAACGGCGGCAACGGGAAGCGGGGAGCGGGTCAGGCGGTGGGGGGGGTGCCAGTACAGAATCACAAAAAAAAACACAATGGGGCAAGTAATACTACACAATGAGGCAAAATAAACAACAGAAGAGCGCACAGTAAACGGAAAAGCTGGGGGACAGAGCGGCAGGCAGAACGGCAGGCAGGCGGCAGAACGAGGCTGCGAGCAGCAGCAAGGTCACACGAGGGGGCACACACACAGCTGGTGGCCGTGCAGCGTGGGTGTGTCCTGGGAGCAGATCATTTCAGGATGGTATATGGTCAAAATATCGATTCCAAAATATAGACTAACACAAATATCCATTCCAAAATATAGAATGGACAAAATATCGAATGGACAGAATATAGACATCAAAAACATCGTTTTTTAGGTAAGTAATGTAATATACATTTTAAAAATATAGAAAGTCAAAATATCGAAGTACATAATATAGGTTATTAAAAATATAGCATTTTTAATAATATCGAATTTTTTAAAGTGTTTTGTATGTTAGTATATGTGTGAAAAGTAATTAATTTTATGTTATTTAATTTTTGCGTAATTTAATTCTGTAGCGGGTTGTGGGTTTATAGGGGAATAGGGTGGGAAGTAATTTAATTATAATTAATTAAATATGTTAATTTATGTATTGGTATTTATTTTGAATACATTGTTAATTAATTTTTAATTGGTAATTATTTAATTCTTAATCGGTAATTAATTGTTATTAATTGATTAATTGATAATTATGTAAATTATATTGATTTATTTTCAGTAGAGTGGGAATAGTAAAATTTACCCCTATGCTATCCAATGCTTTACCTACTGTTGCACTCACTGGAGTGGGAATAGTAATTTTTACCCCTACGCTATCCAACGCCTTCCCTACTGTTGCACTCTCTGGAGTGGGAATAGTAATTTTTACCCCTACGCTATCCAACGCTTTTCCTACTGTTGCACTCTCATGGAGTGGGAATAGTAATTTGTACTCCTATGCTATCCAACGCTTTCCCTACTGTTGCACTCTCTGGAGTGGGAATAGTAATTTTTACCCCTACGCTATCCAATGCTTTTTCTACTGTTGCACTCTCATGGAGTGGCAATAGTAATTTTTACTCCTACGCTATCCAACGCTTTCCCTACTGTTGCACTCTCTGGAGTGGGAATAGTAATTTTTACCCCTACGCTATCCAACACTTTCCCTACTGTTGTCCAGGCGCAGATGGGCTCAGACGGGCTTGCCTTTGGCGTGCCTTCGGCGCACAATCGGCACGCCCGCTGCGCGTGACCGCTGCGCGTCTGCGCTGTCGCCATTTATGGCTAAGTGGGAGGGAGGAGCAGTTGGGAGGTGGGAGCGGGGATGACGCGGAAAAAGGGGGCGTGGCCTCGAGAACGGCGGCAACGGGAAGCGGGGAGCGGGTCAGGCGGTGGGGGGGGTGCCAGTACAGAATCACAAAAAAAAACACAATGGGGCAAGTAATACTACACAAGGAGGCAAAATAAACAACAGAAGAGCGCACAGTAAACGGAAAAGCTGGGGGACAGAGCGGCAGGCAGAACGGCAGGCAGGCGGCAGAACGAGGCTGCGAGCAGCAGCAAGGTCACACGAGGGGGCACACACACAGCTGGTGGCCGTGCAGCGTGGGTGTGTCCTGGGAGCAGATCATTTCAGGATGGTATATGGTCAAAATATCGATTCCAAAATATAGACTAACACAAATATCCATTCCAAAATATAGAATGGACAAAATATCGAATGGACAGAATATAGACATCAAAAACATCGTTTTTTAGGTAAGTAATGTAATATACATTTTAAAAATATAGAAAGTCAAGATATCGAAGTACATAATATAGGTTATTAAAAATATAGCATTTTTAATAATATCGAATTTTTTAACCCCTTCGAGGCTAATGACGAGCTGGGCTCGTCATGGCGCTTACCTGCCGTGCGCGGATGACAAGGCCAGCTCGTCATAAAACAATGTAAAACAATAATCCCCAGCGCAGGACGGGAAAACGCCTAGCAGCCATGGGGTTAAAGTGTTTTGTATGTTAGTATATGTGTGAAAAGTAATTAATTTTATGTTATTTAATTTTTGCGTAATTTAATTCTGTAGCGGGTTGTGGGTTTATAGGGGAATAGGGTGGGAAGTAATTTAATTATAATTAATTAAATATGTTAATTTATGTATTGGTATTTATTTTGAATACATTGTTAATTAATTTTTAATTGGTAATTATTTAATTCTTAATCGGTAATTAATTGTTATTAATTGATTAATTGATAATTATGTAAATTATATTGATTTATTTTCAGTAGAGTGGGAATAGTAAAATTTACCCCTATGCTATCCAACGCTTTACCTACTGTTGCACTCACTGGAGTGGGAATAGTAATTTCTACCCCTACGCTATCCAACGCCTTCCCTACTGTTGCACTCTCTGGAGTGGGAATAGTAATTTTTACCCCTACGCTATCCAACGCTTTTCCTACTGTTGCACTCTCATGGAGTGGGAATAGTAATTTGTACTCCTATGCTATCCAACGCTTTCCCTACTGTTGCACTCTCTGGAGTGGGAATAGTAATTTTTACCCCTACGCTATCCAATGCTTTTTCTACTGTTGCACTCTCATGGAGTGGCAATAGTAATTTTTACTCCTACGCTATCCAACGCTTTCCCTACTGTTGCACTCTCTGGAGTGGGAATAGTAATTTTTACCCCTACGCTATCCAACACTTTCCCTACTGTTGCACTCTCTGGAGTGGGAATAGTAATTTTTACCCCATGCTATCCAACGCTCTCCCTACTGTTGCACTCTCTGGAGTGGGAATAGTAATTTTTACCCCTACCCTATCCAACGCTTTCCCTACTGTTGCACTCTCATGGAGTGGGAATAGTAATTTTTACTCCTATGCTATCCAACGCTTTCCCTACTGTTGCACTCTCTGGAGTGGGAATAGTAATTTTTACCCCTACGCTATCCAACGCTCTCCCTACTGTTGCACTCCCTGGAGTGGGAATAGTAATTTTTACCCCTACGCTATCCAACGCTTTCCCTACTTTTGCACTCTTTGGAGTGGGAATAGTCATTTTTACCCTGCCATCCAACGCTTTCCCTACTGTTGCACTTCCAGTAGTGGGAATAGTAATTTTTACACTCCCGCTATCCTACGGTAATAAAATTGTGTATTTTTTATTAATATTATGGTAATATATATATATGTTTTAACATATATGATTGTATGATTTTTTTATAAGTTAAATTAATTATTTAATAATTCTAAGGTAATTTAAGTATTTCTAAGTATATTTTAGCTATTTATTTTCAATATTTTTTTTAATTTTACATTATTTTTAAGAAATTCAATATTTTTACAAAGTATATATTTTTAAACGATATTTTGGGTTCAATATGTTGGTACTTACCTGTTTGTAGATAGGGATTCGATATTTTGTCTGTCGATATTTTGGATTCTATATTTTGTCCCTCGATATTTAGTCAGTGATCCTTTCGGGATCATTGACTGTGACTTCCTGCACACGTGTAGTGCCTTGTAGTAACTCATGCTGACATTAGCTTAGAACACTTTGCCATGCTGGGCCAAGTACCAGCAAAAACAGTCTGGCTGAGTTGGGGCACGAATGGACATGACGCAGCCTTCAGCTACCAGGTTGTGATCTCGCTAGATAAGACGGCTGGTTCATGCAATGGATCATAACCCACAGCAGCCTGTGAATCGGGACCATGTTAGAATGATAAGAATTCACCTCCCCTCTGAGAGCAGGTGACACCAAGATTGATATGTCCTTTGACACCTCTTA
>NW_028252001.1:0-63140 GCF_964263255.1 Lissotriton vulgaris | reverse complement strand
CGTCTTCTTCTTATTATTGTCTTTTACATTTTTTAACTGTTTACTCAAGTTAAATGTATGAATGGTCTGAATTAAAGCTGAAACTAGTATTTGGCCACACAGCTATTTACCACTCAGTTGGTTTCTTCACAATCCAAGAGGGATTCAGTTGTAGGGCAGCAACACCAGCATTGCTAGAATCAATAAGGCAATCAGTCATTGGGTGATAAAATAGCATGTTTGAAGTGCTGGGTAGAGATTTTTTTCACTTTTGTAAAAACTCCAAAAAAAGTCTCATACAAAACAATTAAATGCAAATAATAGTTGCACAATTACACTCTGTTTCTTCTTTTTTGTTGAAATCCTTGATGAAAATAGACATTATACATGGATGCATATACTACCTACTTTTTACATGAGTAGTGGAAGCTTATACTTCTATATTTATTTTTCTTCCATGTACTGCACGTGGGAGAGTAGGGTCTGCTTCCTATGGTCTCCCCCACTTATTGCTCTGATACACTGGTTTCTCGACGTTAGTGTGGCTGTGGGCCTGCTAATCAGACCCACAGCCCAGCTGTTCTCTCTCTAAATTCATACCATGTACTTTAGGTACATACCTAATTGGGTATTGGGTCTTTGTGACCATTGGTACCCAGGGCATAGGTGCATCCAAGGCCTACCAGGGGCTGCAGCATGTATTATGCCACCCCTGGCTGGCCATCCAAATTGACACAACTGGCTGATCACTCAGCTGGGGCAAGGTCATGTAATCACCCCTTACTTAGGTATAGTATCTCTATACCTACCATTACATATAGACACATATACACCTATAAGTCACTCCTATGGCAGGCCTTGACAATCCTGAAGGCAGAGTGCTTGGTTTTATGTGAGATGGTGCTCTAGCATGAGCTGAACCTGTCTGCAGCTTTCGGAACCATGTCCTTATAGCTGTTCTATGATATAGCCATTACCATATACTCTTAAGTGCATTATAATCCTTGCGGTTAATGCTAACTTTGGTTTGGCTTTATCAAAACATGTCGTGTAAGGTGTCATACGCTTTGGAATAATACCCCCCTGCCAGTCCTGGCGGCGGGGATAGCATTCCACCCTTCTAGAAGGAGAAGACATGTAGTTGTAGCTTTACCCAGTTAAAGTTAAACAAAGCCTCAGCATCACAAAATGGATGCTGCTGCCACAGACATAAGTCTGACATAAGTCTGCTGATGGACGAAACTCCAGCAGGGGAGGCCTGTACAATAGGTTTCCTGCCTTGGGAGGTGCTAGCACCTACCCAGACAGGCTATAGTGTATTGGGGCAGGGTGGGTTGAATGAAATGAGACACTGCCTGGGGCAAACAAGGTGCTCCATGCATAGCCCGGTTCAAACCAGTTGCTGGGGCACTCCAACCCCAGCTCTGGCGCGAAACTGGACAAAGGAGAGGGGTGTAACCACCCCCGTCCCAGGTTCCACCCATAGGAGGGACCTAGCAGGTAATCCAGCCCCTTAGATTATTAGAAAGCTAGGAGCTGTGTCTAGAGACATTAGATTATCCTGAACTGAAACTCTGAAATTAAACTCTGGGCCTTCGACATTCTACAGCAACTAGAAGACTGAAGAATCTCCCTTGTGGTCAAGGAGTGACCACCCTGTGCAAACAGGCACCATCAGTGACTTGCCAGTTTGCTTTGTCGACGCTACTGCCGGAACCCGAAGTTTTAGGGATGCAGCCTCTGGACTTCCAGACTTCCCTGACTCCGATCCACATCCACAGCAAAGCTGAGACCCTTGGCAGACACGAGAGACATGGGACCAGACTACCTGCAGTACCTGCTTTTGCTAACTGTGCAGCTTCTAAGGTGTCCTCGAAGTTTTGCATTGGGACCTGAGAAGCCCCAACCCCGAGCCGTAAGTGCATCGAAGCTCAGTCCTCCACACTCCACGAGTGTCGCGTGGGGCCTGCACCTGGATTTCTCCTTGAAGCGTCTTTGCGGTTGCTAACCCGTTGGCTAGTGTCCCTCCTGAAGACATCCTTTTGAATCAACACCGCTTGCCTGATTGCTCCGGGCTTGCTCCTGCTTTCCTGTAAATGGGAAGCTCCCCAGACCTTGCTGGTCTGAACAGAAGCCGATCTTCCCTTCCTGCATGGGTTGCCTTTGCCAAGGCTTGTTGACTCCAATCAGGAAGCCGACACCGCCAATAGCGAGATCCTTTGTGGGACCATCCGTATCCAGCTCCTGGTTGTCGTCGACGCCTCCTGGTCCACATGGCTGCAGAGACAAGCTTCACTTCTTCACCTGTTTGCAGCTCGACATCGCCTGGTTCCTTCCTGGTCAATGGCTAGTGACCCAGACTCTGTCCCCTCTGCTTTCAGGTTCTTCGCTGTGCCGATCCACCCTTGGATCCAATCTGACATTTTCCTCCTGGTCGCCTGCAGCATCGTTGTGCAGCTCACCATAGGAATCGACGACGAAACCCGACACAAAAGAACACCTATGCCCCCGGCTTCCCTGGGTGAGGTAACTCGAGTACTCCGGTGCTCCCATGGGTAATAACTATCCAAGTGTCCTAGTTTAACTGGGTTTTCCCGTAGTCCGTCCGGAAGGGCCCGAAATCAACTACTTTGTAAATTTTACGTTCCCTTTGAAAGTCCATGAGAACCCGCGTGTGTGTTTAGACACTGCACATGCATCCTATGGGGCTCTTACTTCCTAACCTTTGGTTATCCAGTGTAGCCCCGGCGATTTCCTGGACCCTAGGCCTACTCACCTTTTCTGAAGTGGTTCTTATACCACTTACTTAGTATATGGTTCGTGAGGCCCCTAGGGCAGAATTGTATTTGTGCAACTTATAGTATACTTATTGAGTAACTTGTGCTGTATCTCGAACTCTGACCTCATAAAGAGTGCAGAGGTGTTGCGTTAGTAATAAATACATATATATTTGATATATACCTTGTGTGGTGTCCTTTCATTTGGTATTCAAGGGGTTATTATTGGTAAAACAATCGGCTTCACATGCTCTCTGAAGTATTAGACTAAGACTGCTTTGTCCATGCTACCACTAGGATAGCTGGTCTATGAGGTTGACTTTACAACCATCACCATAAGGGTTGTTTGGACTGATACAGGGTGCCCACTAGAATAGTGGACATCACATATCAGGCCAACATCTCACACTGCACATCCTGTGTCCATGGTTTTTAACAATTGCCTTGGAAACATACATATATTTCAAATTGAGCATTTATTCTGTTAATCCTGGCAGTTCACAGAAATTCACCCATACCCTGACTCCCTTTTCCAATGCTTTTCAGAACAGGAATTCAGATGTGAATAATTAAGCAGCTGGTCACCACATGGTGCTCATGATAAGGGACATTGCATTGATAATTCCATTTATATCTCTGTTGTCTGAACTGTGATGATGTGGACTCAGAGAAACTGCTCAAACATAGGAGTTTTGGGAAACTAGAATACATTACATTTCCACCTAGGTTGTGGCTATGATAGAAACCAAGGAAGCAAAATATTTAGACCCAGTTCTGGAGATATGTAAGAGAATGGTAAATTGAATTTATTCTCCAATTCTGAATATGAAGTCCTGAAAAATAATATCCAGTGCTTCCCTACTTTTTTTCAATATTCCCTACTTTTTATTACCCTTTTAAAAGTGGCAAGGGCCTTTGTCTATCTAATCGGAGGCATTTACCTAACCTGGTCATTTTGTGCTAAAGACTTACTTCAACAGTATGTCTTGAACCTAAACATCTCCCTGACAATGGCCCCTTAGACGAAGACCCTCTGGCCATTTCCCAGGTTAAGCCTTTCACCAAAACTCACATCAGTGACATAATCACTAATTGGTCACATTGCCCAGAGTACACGTGTTGATGGTAGTTAGGAAACCAGGAAGTAGAATGGAAAACAGAAGTTACACATATCTATTTTCTAGCCATTCTTTTAAATGTCAAAAAAGGCGTGGACACTAGTGCAAAAAGTCTAGACTTAAATCACAGAATGCCATAAGCTATGTAACAACTGGAAAATCTGAAAAAGTCTGTTTATTGGAACATTTCACAAAAGACGAATATTAGAAAATAATCATATTATCAGACAGAAAGATAGAATCTGTGTAGATTCTTCAGGTCAGGTTGTGGCCACTCAAAGCCATTGTTTGAATTTCTTCAGTTAAATGCCTATTTAAAACTCCAATTTACTTCTTAACATAAGTAAAGGTTGATGTTTTTAAATCTTAACATTTTTCCTAAACATGCTTCAGAATTTTACAATACTCTTAAAAGTGATTCCATGACCAAAATTATGAACTGAACGTCTAGCATGATGTAGTGTAGACATCACTAATACAATACATGCCTGTCTTTCCAGGGAGTTTGTGCTAGCCCTCTACAGCATGCTCTCAACACGCCAATCTCGAAAAATAATTCAGCAGACTTTTAGACCCTGGTAAACTACAGACCGATATCTAACCTTCTAAGCTATTTGTGCTTAAATCTGTCTATCTGTCTATCTATCTATCTATCTATCTATCTATCTATCTATCTATCTATCTATCTATCTATCTATCTATCTATCTATCTATCTATCTATCTATCTATCTCTTTCTGTCTATATTACCCATTGGTGATTGCCACTGGGTTGTTATAGTTAGGATCGTGTTCATAGGATATGCACTTTTTGGTTTGCTTATATCTTTGGCACCCTTTGAGGAATCTTCACTAAACTTTCCCAAAAAAACTAAATTCACCTACGCTCCCTCCTGGAAAGTTTCGGGAGAATCCGTCAAGCAGGGGCCAAGGAAAAGGGGGTCCCAAAGCATGTTTTCCCTATCCATTTTTCCATAGGAACATTAGACACAGATACATCTAAAACCACTGAACGGATTTACAACAAATTTGGTAGAGGGCAAGATCTTGGATAGCAGTCGCTTGCTGTCTGGCCCTGTTCTCTTGGAATAGGCATTTTTGCCCAAAATTATTCTAAGTAACACAAGCAAGAGTAGTCACGTAATTTTTGGAAATTTTACATTGTAAGAGTAACACAAAATTAAAACTTCGCCCACGCCTATTACTAATGCTAGATTACTAATGCTAGACAAAGCTAAGACATTCATAGGGAGAACTGAGCCAGAACTGAGCCTTCAAAATATTCAACATGTAAATGATACAGCAAACGTCATTTTATGTCTTATGTCATTTCACACTGCATAAGTATATACATTTCTCATGTACATTGAATAGGTCACCGTGGGTGTTTGCCTTCTTGCCACTTTATTCCCATTTTCGCTGTGGTGTCTGTAGCGCTCTAGTGTTTCACGGGGTCTCGGCCGAGCCCCTGAAACACATGCACACAATGTAGCACCTTCTGGCCAGGCGTGGCCAGAAGGCTATAAATAAACGGATGGTAGTCGCACGGGACTTCCGGTCCAATACAGCACCAGTACGTGTATGTGTCTAATTACTGCATGTGTGGCCGATACGTTTACAGGCCTAGTGACCCTTATCCTTGGTGTCTGACCCCCAACCCCACACTGGCGACGAGAGGTTGGAATCGCGGTGAGATTTCCTCCCCCCCCCCCCCCCCCCCCCAGAAGACGGAGAACCTGTAACTGAGCGCCAGAGCAGCGCACTGGGGCCGTGTGTCAGTGTCGGGACCAGCATCGCGGCGGTGAAGTGCCTGCCGGAGGAAATTCCTGCACCGGTAAGCAGCATATGCCAGGAGCTGCGAGAGGGACCGGCACTTAGGCAGCGTGTGAAAGACGCGAACACCCCAAGCGAGGTGAGCATCTGGAAAGGCCGACTGCCGGCAGAGAAGTGCGCGCATTCGCACAAGGAGCGAGGTCTGCACCAAACACGCGAGCCGCGTGTGAAATCACCAGAGAGGCGCCGAGGCGTGGAGCACCAGAGTAGAAAGGGGGCAGACAAGAGTTAGAGGTACACGTGCACAAGAGTGATAGACAGAACACACGTTCAGAGGCAGAGGGAACCCAGAGATCAAGCACCCTGCCAATCAAACAAGCATTGGTAGCCACAAGGAGATAATAGAACAAACAAAGGCTCCCAGAACAGTGGCAATAGGACCAGTGAAGCCCATAAGCATCAGAATACACCACCCAAGGGAAGTGGGAAAAACACACCCGAACAGGGGAAGCACCAACAAGTATTGACACCAACAAATATCTAAGAACACAGATTGTCAAACCCACCAGGAGCCGCTGCTGGAGCACAGTAACCAGGAAACCCACCATCAGCAGGAGGAGCACAACATGGACCACCCCCTGCAGGGCCACCTCCAGTGCAACAGGCAGGGATACCGACGCAACAGTCGGCGCACTCCCAAATTCAGGCGTTACCGCCTTTCAGTGAGCTCATTGACCCAGGAACAGCCGCTCCGAGGTGGGCAGTCTGGATTGGGCGATTGAACAACTACTTTGTGGCCACCCGGAAAAGGACGATGAGGTTAAAAGATCGCTGCTGTTGCACTTCGGTGGTGATGAGATATATAAACTCTTCGCACATCTCCCAAACACAGGAGCAGCCACCGACTACCACGCCGCGGTCCGAGCGCTAAATGCCCACTTCGATCCACAACTCAACCCGCATTACAAACGCTTCAAGTTTCGTCAATCAAGGCAAAGAGAGTGAGAAACAATGGACGCTTTCCACGCATGTAAAAGAGAATTGATCAGTACCTGCCCGGACGACGACCAAACAAAGGAAGTCACTGCGCAGTTAATCCAAGGATGCCGCAACAAGCCGTTCAGAACACTATTACTGCGCCAGCCTCGCATCACATAAGAAGAGATACTACTGCTAGCTCGATCGCACGAGTTGTCTGATGCCAGAGCAACAGCTATGGAAGCCGCTCTCAATCCTAACGCAGACCCAGGAGCGACAGTGAAGACGGAGAGGGTAGATGCAATCCGCAGCTCTGGCCGCAGCAGTCGAGGGCGTTGGCCAACCAGAACACCACGGCGATCGACGTGTGGATACTGCGGGCGAGAAGAACACAACACCGAGAGCTGTCCTGCCCGAGGGAAGACGTGCTCGAAATGTGGAGGACAGAATCATTTTGCAAGTGTATGCAGAGGTGGATTTCGCAGAAGAAATCATCTAGGAAGAAAAACACTATCGGGAGCAGTCAGGCACCTGACCATGGATGACACACAGTCTTCGCGCTCAACAAAGTCCCAACATCGCCGCTACGAGCGCCTAGATGACACCTCTACCGTAGAGGATGACGAGTGCTACTTCATATCTTTCACCAGCGACTTGAAGAGACGACGGAGGCCACAACCCAAATCCCAAATACAAATCGATGGATCACTGGTGACAGGAGTAATAGACACGGGAGCCACTATAAATGTGATGGGGATACAACACTACAAGGCCCTCAGCTCAAAGCCACAGCTGATGCCGTCCGCAGTCCTGATACTTACATATGGAAGCCAAGAACCACTACCCCTGCGCGGCAAAATGAGAGTGCAGGTCAAATCTGAAGACCGAGAGGTGACAACAACATTCCATGTCATCGACAAAGAAGCTGATCTACTAGTTGGGAGCCACACTGCAGAGGACCTCAACCTCATTGCATTCGTCAACGCTGTAAAGACTCTACAAGTTGAAGACATCTTACAATGGTTCCCGTCCCTGTTTGAAGGTTTAGGGACAATCAAGAGAGCGCCTGTGAATCTTCACATATATAAAGCTGTCCAACCCATCGCCCTACGACACCGGCGAATCCCATTTCACCTGCGAAAGGCAGTGGAACAAGAGCTAACCATGCTAGAACAACAAGGAGTGATTGAGACGGTGACTGGTCCAACACCATGGGTATCTCCCATGGTAATAGCAGAGAAACCTCGACAACCAGGGAAAATACGAATCTGCATTGATATGCGTATGCCCAACAAGGCAATAAAAAGGGAGAGACACATCACGCCCACCGTGGATGATATCCTAGCTGACCTAAACGGAGCCCAATGGTTTTTGAAACTAGGCCTGAATGCTGGATATCACCAACTAAGGTTAGAAGAAGAGAGTAGGTATATTACTACCTTTTCAACACACCTGGGCCTCAGAAGATACAAAAGGCTAAATTTCGCGATCAGAAGAGGAAGAAGCATTCAAGAAAGTGAAAGAAGCCCTGCTGGATGGAACAACCATGGCCTACTTCGATACCGCAAAACACACCGAGATTTTGGTAGACGCCAGCCCGGTCGGGCTGGGAGCACTACTAACTCAAGAAGCTGAACCCGGAACGTGGGTCCCATTAGCGTTTGCCAGCAAAGCGCTCACCCCAACAGAGGCAAGATACTCCCAGATAGAAAGGGAAGCCCTGGCGGTTAAATGGGCGTGTAACCACTTCCACCTATACATCATAGGATGCCTGTTTCGTATGGTGACAGATCATCAACCGCTAATACCACTATTCAAGGGAACTGCCCCCCACCCGCCACCACGGATTGAGCGTTGGGCAATCCAGATACAGCAGTATCAGATGGACCTGGATCGAAAAATCCCGCTGACTTTCTATCTTGCCATCCGACAACAAAAGAAATGACCGAAAGTGAACAAGACACGCAAACAGAAGAGTTCGTGAACATGATTTCCCAGTGGGCCTGCCCGCAAGCGATGCCTGCGACCACCATCAAAAGTCAATATGCCAATGATGCTGTTATTCAACGGGTCACCCAAGCAATACAAGCAGGATCATGGGAAGGATTCCTCCACAACACTCAGGATTGGAATGAGGCCGAACGACTACGCCTGGGAAAATTCTGGAGAGTACACAATGAACTCAGCATTGCGGAGAACGGGCTCATACTCAGAGGACCCCAAGTGGTAATACCTAGGACCCTACAGAAACATGCGACGACTCTCGCACACGCTGGGGATCAGGGCACGCGAAGAATGAAAGCCAGAATGAGGGAGAAGGTATGGTTTCCTGACCTCGAACAAGTGGTGGACGCCACTGTGCAAAACTCCAGAGCTTGTCAATTGACAAGTGCGCCTGAAGCCCCTGCGCCTATTATCACAGAAGAACCTGCACCAGCCCCATGGTCATGGATCAGTTTAGACTTCGGCAGTTTCCCTGATGGAAGAATTACAGTGGTCATAATCAATAGCTATACCAAATACCCTATTGTACAGGTGGCAGCATCAACAAGCTTTGTGAACATACAACCAGTGCTCAACAAAACTTTCGCCATGTTTTGTATTCCAATGGTGATTAAAACAGACAACGGACCCCCGTTCCAGGGGAGTGAATTCAAGGAATTTTTTAAAGGACCTGGATTGAAACACCATCGCATCACACCACAATGGCCCCAGGCCAATGGAGAGGCAGAAAGGTTCATGAGGACCATCAATAAAATTCTGCGAATAGCCACAGTAGAAGGTACAGATCCAGAAGAGGCACTCCAACACTTTCTCAGAGAGTATCGGAGCACTCCCCACAGCACCACGGAAAAATCACCATGGTCTCTCATGCTGTCAGGACAACGGAGAGATCTCCTTCCTATGGCAGTGAATTGGAGGCCAGAGCCCTACTCTCCTGAGGCAACCCAAGAGCGAAGACGGAGAAACAACGACAAAGCAAGTCGGAAGAGGAGAGCTTATAACAGCGAATTAGTACCTGATAGATAGATAGATAGATAACTTTATTCGATTCCATAGAGGAGTCATAAAAGTATACACTAATTTAAAACAAATAATTTATCATAAAAACCACAATACCTATTTGCAAATTTAAAATTTACAATACATTAGAAATAACCTTAAACATATATATGGAGAGGACATAAAGTGCAAAGTTGATTTATCGACCGGGAAACAGAAGAAACGTTTATGGATAGTTTACTTTGGGTAGAAGTCGTGTAAATCCCAGACGGATATAGGACCGTCTCCTTTTTGGGGTGGGTAGGATCGTAGAAGGGGGACAATGTTCCTACTTCTAAATTTTACTAGGACCAGATCCCCACTAATATCTTTAGTTAGAGACCCTAGCCAGCCTACCCTTCTAACACTCATGATACCTCCGTCATGATCATGTGCGAGTGGTCTGTTTTTGGAAAGCCAGAATATGACTTTATTTAAAAGTTCCTGACGGCTTTCAAATTTCCCACGGCAGGGTGCCGGTATTCCTGATAAAACAAGAACAAATGGGGCGGCTTCAGGGGGCAAGTGTATAGATGCTATGCTACTTGGACTTAGATCCTCTCTGGCAGCAATATGCCTTTTAAACCCAGGTTTAGGAGCGGCTTTGGGTAAAGCAGGTTTTTTAGGAATCTGTGGGGAAGTTTGGGAGTATTTACTTAGATTAGAAGGCAAGGGAACTTTTGTGGTAGTGGATAAAACAGAGCCATTAGGTATTGCCTTCTTAAGGGTGGATGGAGAATTAGTTGTAGTAATTATCTCTTTTGTTGTGGAGATAACCAGAAGGGGTCTTTCCCCGTTGGATGGGTCATTATTATTATTAGGTGATTTGAGATTGGCTGAAATAATTCTCTCAATGCCCGTTATTCTATCACCCAGGGCGTTGATTTTTCCTACCAGTGGTGATACGATAGAATTAAATAATAACTCTATCTGGGACAGTAAAAGTGCTTGGTCTACATAAGTCCCACTCTCCACCGTGGTTAAGGGGGGGTTGGTGACTGGCGGTATAGGACCATGGCACGATTTTGGTGGGTTTAGATGATTCCCACTTTTAATAATCTCGTTATGCTTCCTTTTGTCATTAGGGCCCTGAAGCAAAGAAACACCTTGAGTATTGTCTATTAAGGATGGTAGGAGTAAATCACATGATTTCCTAATTGGGGAAGAAGTGCTAAAGCCTTTTACATGGGGTAGGGATGCCACTGGGGCATACTTAGTGCCGCATAAGGAATTCATTTCCTCCCAAAAAGATAAATTCTGTGACTTAACAGGGTTCGATGGGGGAGATTGCCTGATGTCTATCAATTGTGGCGACTCGTTCACATCTTCACGAAAAGTGGTCAGTGATTGATTGGTCACAGTAAAGTTCAGAGTCCCCTGGCCTGGGTCAAGTATTTGAGAAGATTTCTTATTTATCCCCTTACTTGACATAGTGCAACCTGGTAATATAATAACGATAGGAACGCTTTAAGGGACAACAGATACACTGACCAGGAAGTAATATGGGTATAGTTCAAACGATGTACTTCCACTGGTTGCGGTGGCAAAGGGGGTGGCCCGTCCCGTCCTCCTCGGGCCTATGAGGGCCTTAGAGGGCCCACCCTTTGGCCGGGCTTCGCCCCGGGCGCTCCCGCGCACTACCGCGCAGCGGTCTCCCCAAACAGTTAAGTAGAGGTAGGGCGGGGGGGCGTGACGGGCAGGGAGAGCGGCCTCAGCTGTTACGAGCAGGGACTCCTGGTCAATTGAGTCCCTGCCAAGCTGCTCGCAGCCCTGCCGGTGCAAAGAAGCACAGTTTTGGTCAGTCACAAAGAGCCCCACAGAGGCAAGGAGTTCGATTTTTCAAAGGTCCCACGAGGTCCCACGGAGATCAGCAGCAACAGGTAGGGGCCTCAGACAGTCCGTAGGGCGCTCCCCTCCACAGAGTTTCCCCGTAGTCAAAGCAGGCAGGGCAGATTATAACAGGGCGGGGGCGTGACCGGCAGGGAGAGCGGCCTCAGCTGTTACGAGCAGGGACTCCTGGTCAATTGAGTCCCTGCCAAGCTGCTCGCAGCCCTGCCGGTGCAAAGAAGCACAGTTTTGGTCAGTCACAAAGAGCCCCACAGAGGCAAGGAGTTCGATTTTTCAAAGGTCCCACGGAGATCAGCAGCAACAGGTAGGGGCCTCAGACAGTCCGTAGGGCGCTCCCCTCCACAGAGTTTCCCCTGGAAATTCCGTACTGATCCGGACCCGGAGACCTGGTGGAAAATTCTGCACCCCATATGAAGCCGAACCGTGGGTGATCACGGCGACCAGAGGCACCGCAATAACCGTGCTGCGGAACGGAGAAGAAGTCACACGCAACATCTCATGGTTCAAGCGAATACCCTCGGACATTCGACAGGATGAGCACACAGATGAATTTCCGGCTAGCGATCCTGCTGAGAGCGGAGCAGAGCAAGTGTGTCCGGACTCGGCAACCGACCTACCTGGAGTCTCCGACCCCGACCTCCGACCCCGCAGAGTCACCACCGAACAAATATCCACCAGAGGAAGGCAACAGTATGATCTCCGACCAAACCCAAGACCCAACCCAAGACTGGCAGACTTTGCCTGTTTAACTGTTACTCACATCAGAGACTGTCGAAAAACTAACTTGGGAAGGGATGTAGCGCTCTAGTGTTTCACGGGGTCTCGACCGAGCCCCGGAAACACATGCACACAATGTAGCACCTTCTGGCCAGGCGTGGCCAGAAGGCTATAAATAAACGGACGGTAGTCGCACGGGACTTTCGGTCCAATACAGCACCAGTACGTGTATGTGTCTAATTACTGCATGTGTGGCCGATATGTTTACAGACCTAGTGACCCTTATCCTTGGTGTCTGACCCCCACCCCCACAGTGTCAGTAGTCAAGCCTGAGTGGGACTCTATTTTTTTCAATTGAACTATATAACTGAAAAGTAGTGTTGCTAACTACTAGTTTGCTTTAGTTAACCTTTTGGAATTTAAATTAGAATGCTTGTTTGCTATGTGATTGGTTGCATATTAAACTTTTTTTATTCTAAGCCGTTTTCTCTTTTTTTCATGCAGATGATACTTTCTACTTCTAGTAGAAAACATGTTTTAAACTCACTCTCTACCATGTTGACTATTGTTCACTGTTGCGGCCGATAACATTTTGATGTTGGTTGAAATTGTGGTTCTTCTTTACCATAAACTATGATTTGTGGGATTTTGTGGCCTTCCTCTTGGTGCTGTGCACAGCAGAGTGATCACTTTCCACCAATTCATTAAGGGCACAGTTTTCAATTCTGGACTTTTAAGTGATAATCTAAGGAATTGTGGGCAGTGTAGTTTTGTTTTACTCCATTGAACTAATTAGACTAATATGCCTCAAATCTATTAAAATCTTCAGGACGAAAGTCAGTGTCCATAATGATCAGGAGAGAGGTTGTAACTCTAGTGCACAGTAAAAACAAGAGCTTTCAGGTGCACACTAGGCAGCACCAAGGTTGCCTCCTGGCCATGAAAGGTGAAACAAACAGGTTTGCAAACTAACAGGCTTTCTCTGTGTTTCATTGCACTCTGATCAATGTACCCTCTCCTAAGTAAGAATGTATGGGTCGCGTTCCAAAAAATTGTGGGTATCTATATAGATTTCTTGTGAGCATCTGTGTAGCCACAGGCCATTGCAAATTCATCCTTATATTTTTAGAAGGAGGAGCAAGAGTATACTGAACTAGTAGTCTCGCTCTGCTGTGTGTGTGTGGATTTCCTCTGGGTTGCTGTACTTCCCCCCCCCCCCTTAACCACACACTTTGAACTGAAGAGACAAGACAGACAGAAATTCTGGTAAATTATGTTGATGAACTGCGAACCTGCAAATAAGATGTGGCTGAGTTCTCATCTAGAGGTTAAGCTCCCTGCCCACCTCCCTGGAAGTGTTGAACAGCTTAAAAGTGAATGTGGGCATATAGGCACAATTCTTAGCTTGCTCAAATACCCCCACTGCCAGGAATCTCCCCAAAGGAGAATGGAGATTGCAATGGGGTGTATGCGTAGGAATTCAGGACTATGACTCTGCCAGTCCACAGTGCCTGCCTGCGCGAGACATGGGCAACCAGAATTTCTCCCTTAAACCTGCACTTTGAACTGAAGAGACTAAGCAAACATTCTGCTAAACACAGTTAACTTTCTAAGAAAACATACAGCCAAAAATAGAAATTCATTTTACTACTGGGAAAACTTGCTATACACGATAAAAGTCTAGTCTGCTCACAGATGTTCCACAAAACAGATCTGTATGTCAGCAAATCATTGGTGTAAAAGTGACATAAAGAGGAAATAGTAAACCACAAACCTATATTGAAGTCACTAGCCTCCTTCAACATGCTTCAACCAGGTTCTGCTCACATTGCAGACATTCCCGCAGAGGTGACTTGCAATGCTTAATTTGTTAAAAAAAGAAAGTGCTAGGACCAGGAGTAGCTTGAGCCACCCATTGCCCCTGCAAGCTCTGTGGCCAGGTGCTGTGTCCAACTCATTGAGAGCTGCCAACCCCAAACCGCAAAAGGTCTTCTGGCATGCACAGCAAGCAGTTGGTCTCACAGGTCCTGGCCACACTAAGACAAACCTCCATCTCATGGGGCTGATTTCTTAAACTAAGGGAGGGGGTGTACGGCTCCCTCCCTGAGCCTGTGCAGCTCCTCGGGGGTGTTTTTTCTATTAAGTGGTGGGGGGTGCATAGCACCCCTTCTCAGGACTTTGCAGGCCCTGGGGACCCCTATCCTCCAGGGCATTTATTTTCAAGAGGAGGGGGCTCTGATCCCCCTTTTCAATCCTTTATGGCCCGTGGACCCCATCCAACAGAGCCTTTTTTTAAGGGGAGTGGAGCGGGCGACCACCCTCCCCACCCCTGCTGAGGCTCCGGGAACCCATCCCTTGTGGTCTTTTTTTATAAGTAGAAGAGGGCACATAGCCCCCTCCCTGCGCTTTTATGACCCGAGGGACCCCATCCTCTGGAACTGAAACATATCTTTAGACCGGAGGTGGAGCGTCCCCCTCCATGAGTCAACGTAGGCCCCTGGGACCCCATCCCTCTTGACCTTTCTTTTTATTTAAGGGTTAAAGGTGTGTGGCCCACCTCCCCGAACCACTGTGGACCCAAGGGACTCCATTCCCCAGGGTCTTTAGCTTTTTACTAATAAGAGGAGGGCGCGTGGCCCCCTCCCTGAGTCTCTTGGGGGCACCGGGGACCCCATCCTCCTTGGCCTTTTTACATTAAGTGAAGAAGCCAATAGTGATCTCGGGGACTCCATCCCCCAGGCCATATGTGGGTGCCCAAGTGCTCACCCAGGGCACCTTCACCACACACTGGTTGGGGCAGCAGGGGGAGTCTCAGTGCTCACACAGCCCATCCGGCTTCAGGCATGCACCCTTGTGGGTGCATCGGAAGCCTGCATTGCTCCTGCCCAGAGGGAGTGGATATTTTTACTTCTGAGTTTCAGAGTATCGGAATCTCCCTGCCCACAAGAGCATGGGCAGAGAAACAAAAGTCTTCTCCCACCCGCGGGCGCATTTTCAAAGCTTCCGCAGGGTGGGAGCACACTTGCCTTCCCTGCCTGCGCTCCTGCGGGCGCTGAAATTACTGTGTCCTGAAGGTGGGGTCCACGGGACACAGTGTTTGAACAGGTCCTATGGGATAGGGTCTCCAGTGCCTTTTTATGGCTCATGGAGGGGTGCTGCATGCCCCCCACACCTTTTCTTACATGACATGCCAAGGGGATTGTATCTCTGTGACAATGTAGAAAGTTGTTTTTTGCAATATACAATAACATGTAAATAAGCTGTATGCATCCAGCCGTTAGGAAAGCAAATATGAAGCACTTTTTTGTCATTCTGAATTGAGCTGAAAGCAGAGTTTTTAATAGGATCCGAACAAATCAAGACCCTTACTTGGTGACGAAAAAAAGCATAAATATTCACGGAAACTAGATTTCCAAACATTATCATTTGTGTGC
The DNA here is from genome assembly GCF_964263255.1 of Lissotriton vulgaris. Classification (NCBI taxonomy): domain Eukaryota; kingdom Metazoa; phylum Chordata; class Amphibia; order Caudata; family Salamandridae; genus Lissotriton; species Lissotriton vulgaris. Next base: position 47,476 of record NW_028252001.1, on the reverse strand, counting down.
TATATAGTCTTTATCAGTAAAACTATGTGGCTGTGCCAATTTATTGGCCATTTCAATGGAAAATGTGGTGTCTGTAAATGACCACACAATGCTTTAGTTACATTTAAATATCGTGCCCGCCTCATCTCCATTAAAGATAGGCAGATCGCAAACATTTGTTGTTCTAAAATGTTTGTCCTGATTCTAAAAAAGTTTGGGCACCACTGTTCTAGACCACAATCACAAACATCCTGTGAAACATGATTGCATTGTATGAGCTTGCAACACTGCTCATGTTGTCCGATAGGAACAAATGCTGCTTCTTCTTATTACAGCCTTTTCTGTCCTCATCACAGAGAATTTGCAGGCATTTTACCTGCAGTAAGTAGGCCATATCTTTACCCTAAGGGAAACTGCCCTCTATTTATATTGTACTCCATGATATATCCCTTTTCTGATATGCTGCTGACAGCTTTCACTGCTTTGCCTACACCAGAGGTTCTGCCTGAGTTTAATGTGATTTTTAAGAAACAAATTTTGAATACCAAACTTGAGAATCATTTTTGAATTTTCAAGATATGGCATTTACCAAGTTTTCTAAACCAATGTGATCAATACATCTTCTCACACAGATCAATGCTTTTTATACTAAGTTCCTTGTCGCTCTATTGTGCCTTTCTTACCTTTTTACCTTTTTTTACCTTGCCTTCAACAGAGGAAAATCCTCTAAATGTTCCATTCTACTTTCTGTTGCTTCCTGTCCTCCTCCACTCTGCTCTTGTTTATTTCTCCTGTTCCCTTCCTCCTTCTCTTGCCTCCTCCTTTCTTTTTTTCCTTTGGGTTTTCCTTTGTTGTGGTCGCTAAGGTCCACAGCTCCTTTATTTTGTTTGTCTTGCCATCAGTCTCCGTAATCCCTGCCTCTCTTTTGTTCTTCAGTTGAAGGGTCCTATGTCCTCACACCTAGATTGCTTTTTTATTCCCTACTATGAACCCTGCCATACTTTTACTTGTCCCTATTGGTTCAGCAACCATCCACAGTCAGGGGGTTGCTTACTTTCCTATTCAGAAAGGGCAAGGCCTGGCAGTTCAGGTTAGACTTCAGAGAGGAGGACTACGTCTATTTTGAATATGGCTGGTACCTGTCTGAGATGGCATGGTGAGCAAAAAAAAAGCACAGGATTGTGGTCCAGTGCTTACTCAATCAATCAATTACTTTTTGTATTTTCCCTATTGCAAAGCCCTAAATGTAACTGGTATGTCCAGGCATGGATCCAGTGCTCACTGTGTCATAGGACTCAAGCTACACCCTACTGACTAGGAACAAGAAGGCCAAAACTGTTCTGTGAAAGCTTGTGTTGCAGTTCAGACAGGACCTGCCATCAATGTTCACGATGAACTGCCCCAGTGGGAGCAGGACCAAGGCTGATTTGCATACAATTGGTTCCTGTCTGAGACAGCATGTAAGCAAAAACTTTTTTTTAAAAACTTTATTAGTCTTTTTCCAAATAACAGTAAGCAAAACACTTATTAAATCACATTCGCAATTTGAGTTACACAGCAAAACATTTTCAGTGCAGCATGTAATTAACAAGGCACACATAATATAGTTATCAGAAGACATCTTAGTCATGGGGAGTGCAAGGTGACATGACAGTACAGGAACGCTTCATACCAAAGGAGCAAGCAGGTGTCAGGGAGGAGCAAAATCTGAATCGGATGACAAATGGAGCAAGAGACATGAGGGCGAGCAAGTGTACAGTCCAGCCATGCAATCACACAGTATCAAGGGGGGTGCCCCTAGGTCTCACAGCAGAATGGTAGCTTCCATTCGGCAGGGGAGGCATGTGACATCCCTCAACCCACTCCTGTTGGATCCAACTGACTCCCCAGCCGGGACTGGCGCTCAGCTGTGAACTTGTCAATGTAAGTGTGATAAGGCCCCCAGATGTCTAATGGGCGTGAAGGGGCATGGACCATAGTCGAATACTCCACACTATTGATGTTACAGCAGGCCATAATGCGGAGCCAGGAGTTCAGGCTAGGGGGTCGCCTGGCACTCCAATGTAAAGCGATTTCTCTCTTAGCTAGCAGAAAACCCAATGCAGCAAGTTTGGGGGTAGGACGTGGGAAATTCAAAATGTAACCCAAAAGCGCTATTTCGGGCGTGGGAATCAGGTGAATCCCGAGTATTTGACTGAATGTGAGATGAATCTGAGACCAGTATTCGCCAAGCGAGGGGCAAGTCCAAGCAAGGTGGGCAAAGTCAGCGTGGGGGGCTTTGCACTTAGGGCATCGGTGTGATCGGTCAGGGTCAATCTTGTGGGCCAATGCAGGTGTGTGATACAACCTGCGGAGGAATTTAAAATGAATGAGTTTGTGTCTGCTATTTATCGAAACTTCTCATGCAGCACTACAGCAGTAGGCCCACTGGTCGTCCGTTATGCGTTTACCCAGATACTCCTCCCACGCCGCACGCACCCTGACATCCAGTGTAGGAAGGGCAGCGCTGCATAGTCTGTATAATCTGGCAACTAGATGCGTGCCCTGTGGGTGTTGTATTATAAGGGATAGAGGGAGGGCCTCGTCAGGGGCAAGTGGGAATGTGGGAAACGCAGCGCGCACCATGGATAACAATCTGGTCAGCACACAGGAGTCCATGAAGGTGCGATCTGTGAATCGGAGATCATCCTTCATGGAAAAGGCATGACCATCAGGGAAGAGGTCACCAATAGTACCGATGTTGAATTTGGATAATGTCTGTTTGACCACAGTCTCCCCACTGATAGGGAGCCAGTGCGCGTTAGGGAGGGGTAGAGAGGGGGAATACAATACTGTTATTCCTAGTAGTCTCCGCATCTTGTCCTACGACCAACAAGTGGATGAGACTGTTTGTATGTCTTGGGGGTCCCGGGGGACCCCTTTGGGCAGGACCGTGGGTAGTGGAGTCGGCAGTGCCAGGTCGGCCTCAGGTTTTAAATATGGTATACGGGCGCCAGGGTGGAACCAAGAAAACGCAAAGGAACCATGCGCTACCAGGAAATACAAATAGAAGTCGGGAACACCAAAGCCACCTCTTTCATATGGGAGTGTAAGCACCTTCCAGGAAAGACGTGGATTCTTGTCTCCCCAAACTAACCGCAAAAGTTGGGAACGTAGTTGGGAGAAGAATATCTTAGTGAGGGGGATCAGAATATTGGTAAAAAAGTACAAGAACCGGGGGAGCACGATCATTTTGATAATGGCGATCCTACCAGCCATGGATAACGGTAGGCGTATCCAGCGGTCGATCTGATCCTCGAGGAAATCCAACGCTGTACCATAATTTAGCCTAACAATGGCCACAGTATCGAGGTGCACATGTATTCCCAGGTATTTGACTGATTTGCTGCACCATTCCAGTGGGAACGGGCAGTCCCATTTGGTGGTACTGGTGGTGAGAGGAAAAATGAGGGACTTGTGCCAGTTTATGCTGAGTCCTGAAAAAACACCAAATCGGGTGATCTCTAAGAGGAGAGGCTCCAGATTGACGTGGGGCATCCTAACATAGAGAATCATGTCATCTGCGTACAGCGACATCAGGAGTGGGCCAATGGGAAACTGCAGGCCACGAAACAAGTGCTTTTCTTGGAAGTGACGGACCAGAGGGTCCATTGCCAGTATAAAAAGTAACAGGGACAACGGGCATCCCTGTCGTGTGCCGCTAGATAAGGTAAATTGTTCCGTGATGGTGCCATTCAGTCGAATTTTAGCTGTGGGGAGGGTGTACAATAAAGCAACTGTGGACACAAAGCATTCTGGCATGCCCATACGCCTCATGATGGATAGAAAAAAAGGGCATTCTAATGAATCAAAGGCCTTCTCGGCATCCAGAAAAATAGCTGCCGCCAGGGTGGCAGGATTAACTCGGTGCAGGACCGAGAACAGGGTCCTTAAATTCAGGGATTTGGAGCGGTGCGGGACAAACCTGGACTGAGCCGGTGATATTTTTGATTCCATAAGGAGAGTCGGATGGCGAGAACCTTAGCCAAGATCTTGTAATCAAGGTTCAACAAAGACAGTGGTCTATATGAACTGCATGAGGTGGGGTCCTTTCCCGGTTTGGGGAGAAGAATTATAACTGCTTCTCTGAGCGTGGGGGGCAGGTGTCCCTGTTCTAGTGCCTCTGCATAAACCTCCACTAATTGGTGTACGAGTTCCTCTTTATAAGCCTTATAGAAATCAGCTGAGAAGTCATCTAGTTCAGTGGCCGAGGAGCCCCTAAATGTGTCAATGGCCTCAATAATGCTGTCAGGTGTGATAGGCATTGCCAAGAATTCCTGCATATACTTTTGGAGATATACCATTGCAATCTCATTCAAGTACGTGCCCTGCTCCTCCAAACCTCCAAACAAGGTGGATTTGTATAGGGTCTTGTAGTAGGACAGAAACGTGTTGCATATCTCTGCCGTGGAGTGGAGTAGGTTCCCATTGTGGTCCGTGATTTCCGTGATATATGGTGACTGGTGTGGGGGGGCGTCTGAGCAGCTGCGCCAGCAGTTTAACGGGTCTATCTCCCTCCCATATTGCCTCGCTGTGTACTGTTTAGAAAGATATTTTAGTTCCCTATCAGCTGCCTCACGGAATTCATTCATCAGTGCCAGTCTCTTTGTCTCATTGTTTGCGGATGGATTATGTAACAATAAGTCATCCAAGGTCGCAATGTCATTTTCAATACGGGTAAGAGTGGATCTGATGTCCCTCAAAGTCCCCACATGCGTCGCGATACAAACACCATGGATTGTCGCCTTAAACCCTTCCCACAAAGACGCCCAGGTGTCTACAGATCCCGTGTTCAGTTCGAAATAGTCTTCTATGGCCTGCCGGATTGTTTCCGTGAGCACTGGGTCAGTCAGAGCCCTCCCGGGGAACCGCCACTGTCTCTCATAACCTCCCAACGGAGGAATCCCCAGCTGCAGTATCACAGGAGAATGATCTGAGAGCATGTGTGGAAGGGTGAGGAGGTTCATGACCCACCCCGCAATTCCAAATGAAATGAGCCAGTAGTCGATTCGCGTCCATGTGTTGTGGAATCCGGAGTGGTGTGTATACTCTGGGGTATGTGCGTTTAGTCGTGCCTCAATGTCTATAAGGGAGAAGTGTTTGCAGAGATCCAGGAGAATGGGACGTGATCGAGTCTTCATGTCAGGGGAAGAGGAGGTGCTGTCCCTAGGGGGGGGTTCAATAAAAGGTTGAAGTCACCACCCAGAGTTAGCAGGCCAGGATCCATCGTTAGGAGTTTCAACTGGAGTTCTTGAAAAAAGGAGGGGGTGTTGACGTTGGGACCATAAATTCCCACTAAGGGGACCCTGTGGCCCCACAGGGAACCCGAAACAATCAGGAATTGGCCTTCGCCATCCACTATAGAGGAGGACAAGGCAAATGGTACTCTCTTGTGAATAACAATGGCAACTCCTCTGGAGTACCTGCTGTAATTCGAGAAATACCAATGCGGGCCCCAGTTCCTGGCAAGAGACTGTGAGTTCGATGAGGATAAATGCGTTTCCTGCAGGAATGCAACATCCACTCCATGCCTAGTTGAAAACTTGTCTGCGCTTCCGGGTATCGTAAAGACCCTTAACGTTCCATGACATCAAGGACAGTCCGAGGGGCCAGTCTGGAGACCTAGTCTGGCCATCTGTGGACCCATGTCTTTCCATTGTCAAAGAACAGGCTAGCTGTGTGATACCCAAATGCACAATGCGATCTGTGAACATTAGTATAGACAATAACCAAAAAAAAAACTCCCCCCTTCCCCCACCCAGCCTCGTAGCAACCCCGTAGAGGCACACCCCAGGTGTTTGTTACCATGTATAGGCAAAAGGAATCAGTTGCAAATCAGTATCACAAAGAAATTGAATACTCATAAGAACCCCACTGAACTTAACTATAGAGGCAATCGCCATGGGGGGGAGCAACGCCGCGCCAAACAGGCAAACCGTCAATTATGACACATGAAGTAAAAAAAAAAAAAAAGATGTACAATCCGGCAGCTATCAGAGAGGACCCAAAGGACACACATTGATGGAAGTTAGGCCAGTCCCAGATTCTGTGAAGAGCTCCACACTATCTTGCGAGGCCGCAGGAGTTGGAGAACGGGAGCCAGAAGCAGTGTCAGCAGCAGCGCCGGACCCCTGCCGTTTGTACTGCTGGCAGAATTCCTGAGCCTCAGTGGGTGATTCAAAGATGCGGAATCTGCCATTGATGTCCACTTTAAGGCGGGCTGGATAAAGCATACCATACTTTAGACCCAAATTCCGAAGTGTCGCCTTGACACCGTTATATTTCCTGCGCGCCTCCTGGACTATAAAAGTGAAGTCCGGGAAGAAAGACAAGGTGTCTCCCTGCCATGTCACTGTTCCCTTCTCACGAGCCGCCCTAAGAGCAGAATCACGGTCTCTGAAGTTCATGATGCGGGGGATAATGGGGCGAGGAGGCTGGCCAGGACGGGGACGTAGGCCAAGGGACCTATGAGCACGCTCCACCACGAACCCCTGTGTAAACACCTCCCTACCGAACAGGTCGATCAGTAGCTTGTCGGCGAATATATTCATCCGCCCCGTGGAGCCCATGTCCGCCATTTTCTGCTCGAGACTGTCAAAACGGCTGTCCAGTGCTTTGAAGCTCGCCCTCATTTCCGTCATCATGGCCGTGACCAAAGAGGTAGTGTTGCCACGACCCTTCACCTCTGCCGCACCCGAGGAGGAGTCCTGGGGGGGGTCCGCCGAGAGAAGGGATGCCTTGTCGAAACTAAGTTTGCGCTGGTTAGGATCCCTTTTCCCCATGGTGGCGACTGGCGCGCGAATGGTGAGCAGAGGCCGAGCCGTAGCAGTCAGGTTAATCAGGAGCGCAAGTGGGGGAAGAGGTGGCGGTACAGGTAAACTAGAGGCACGCCGCCCACAGTCAGGGCAGGGGCCGCCAGAGGGAGGTAGCGTCAGGCAGCTTGAAGGAGCTCAGACCCCGTGTGGTATCAACAGGGTGGTACAATATTAGAATTGGATAAATGCACAGCAATTTGTTACCTCTCAAAGTTCAACAGTTAATCGTTTTTTTGGTGCACCGTAAGGTGGCGTCGAGGGTCCTGCGACGTCAAGATACACAGCATTGATGTGGCACTAGAGGATCTCTAGTGTCATCCCTTACCGGGCACACAAATATTTGTCTTCCCACTCAAAGAAGACTTTCAATCCAGTGTTTCAATTGTTCATGAAATTTATTTTATATTTTTAGAAGAATTTATCATCATCATTTCATGTTGTTCGTTCAATATGATTCTCATGTTTGTAAATCAGACATTGTCATAATAAGGCATCCAATGCATTTCGGGCATTATATAGCATGCCCTTCATCAGGGAAATAGACACTGTAAAACAAGGAATAATAAAATCATATCATCAAAAAGGTTCTGTGTGAGTCTTATTAACATCAATCATGACATAAACAATACAAGGTCTGCTTGATATGTGCTTATAAGTGAATATGAGCTGTGTGTGAATCACATGCTGTGGTTAGTATTAGTGAAAAAACAGAAAGAATCTTCTCAAAGAAAAATACTCTAACTCACATGGCTGGGTCTCTAACAATACTTGTAGTTCTGCAAATCAAAAATAAAGCAGTGTTACAAAAACAGCCTCACATAGGGAGGCAGTTCATAAGGCAAAAACATACTAACAACCAGGCTGGTGGTCTATAAAGTCCCTCACAACTAACCTTGCTCAAGAATCGGCGCGCGATTACGTCCTTCTCTCCTCGTACTCCGCGATGGCTCAATGAAATGCCAATCGCGTTCACCTATTTAACCTGGATTTTGGTCATGTGACAAGTCACATGGCATGGCCATAGAAGAAAGACTCATTATCGAAGGTAGCAAACCAAAGTATGCTGTCTTAAGTAATACCCGAGTCACTGATCTAAATGCTGGTTATCATGATGGGTGGCCAGGAGAACCGGTTGCGAAAAAATTCTAGAAAATATTGAAAAGGATATGTCTAAGCTAACGAGATTTAAAAAATTAGGTTTAAAAAATGGAAAATGGTTAAAAAGAAATACCGGGAATCGAACTAATCACTGCTGGGATGTTAGATGAGCTGTTCTATGGTTAGTGCTATTGTAGAAAGTGAAGAAATGGAAAAGAATATAAGGAGTGTAAGTGTCAGATGTGTGTATGAACTCACATAGTATACACAAGGAACAGTCAGGGGAGCAATTAATTATAGGTAACATGCAAATTCAATTCTTTCATTTAACCCCAATGGTTTCTGGCAGGATAAATTTTGTATCCAATAGTTCTCTCTCTGCAGAAGGTATTTGGAATTGTCTCTGCCTTCTACTTTCTGGACCGTTTCAAGGATGATGAATTTGATCTGGGAGATGTTATGATGTTCTTCAACAAAATGGGAGGATAATGCAGATTTCATATTTTTCAAACGAATGTTTGACTTGTGTTCAGTTAGACGTACTTTGATTCGGCGTTCCGTCTTACCAACATACATTTTGCCACAAGGACATCTGATTCCATAGATGACATTACTCGATTCACAGGTGGCATTTACCTTTAGTTTGATGGGGTAACCTTTTGAAGGATGACAGAATGTGTTACCACGGATTACGTTGTTGCAACTTCCACAATTAAGGCAAGGTTTCGTACCAGAGAATTTCGTTGCAGGTGTTGAGGTTGTACATATTTTGTGTTGAAGAATTTCTCCAAGATTCTTTGATCTAGTGTAAGCAAAGATGGGAGGTTGATTAAACGACTGTTTGAAATCGGGTTCAAGATTCAGTATGGACCAATGTTTTAAAATGGTTTGTTTGTATTTCCTGCTGGATGTAGAATATCTAGATACCACCACTGTACGTGTTTGTTCAGATTTAGTTTTGATGGTTAGAAGTTTCTCTCTATCCAATGTTTCAACCTTTTTCTTTGATTCCTCTAGTAGAGATTCAGGGTAACCTCTATCCAAGAATTTCTTTTTGACTTCTCTTAGTTTGACACCTAATGCATTTTCATCTGAGGTAATTCTCTTTACTCTGGCCATTTGTGAAAACGGCAGGTTGTTAATCAAGTTGGGTTGATGAAAACTCGAGTATAACAACATGTTGTTCCTGTCCGTTGGTTTGGTGTAAACATCTGTTTTAAACCCTGTTGGAGTTCTAGTGACTTTAACATCCAAGAAATTTACTGCGGTTTCTGATGTTGTCCATGTCAGTTGGATTCGTGCGTCCAGATTGTTGAATTTAGTGAGTTCCGTTATTAGTTTCTCCTCTGTGTTAGACCAAAGAATGAAAAGGTCATCAATGTATCTGATCATTGTTTTGAGATTGCGAGACCATTCTGTATTCAAAAAGATATGTTGATTTTCATACCACTGCATGAATATGTTGGCATACGAGGGTGCTGCCGAATTGCCCATAGCCATGCCGGTTAATTGTTGGTACCAAGCTTCATTGACCTTGAAATAGCTGTGATATAGAATAAAACACATCAGCTCCATGAGGAAAGTTTGAAATTGTTGATCAAGATCTGTGTTTAAAAGAGCAGACTCTATTGCCTCTAAACCCATGTCATGGGGTATGCTAGTGTATAAACTGCAAACATCTGCAGTACACATAACTAGTTTTTCTGATGGATCCAGCTTAATTTGTTGAAGTATTTGCAAAAACTGGGATGTATCTCTGACATAAGTTTGCATCGATTGTACTGTCGGCTGTAGATACCTGTCGATAAGTTGACCAATCGGTTCATGTAAGCTACCTCTCGTCGATACTATAGGTCGCATCGGGGGGTCATAGGTATTTTTGTGAATTTTTGGTGTCATCCGCAGTGTGGGACTCTTGGGATTGAGTGTAACCAAGAAGTTCTTTGTCCGGTCAGAAATGGTACCTTGTTTGTGTGCGCCATCAATGATGTTTTTTAACACTTTGGAGTACTCCAGTGTAGGATTGTAATCCAATTTGCAATACGTGTTTGTATCGTTGATATGTTCTGTCACTTTGTTGTTATACATATCCATATTCATTATGACGATCGCGCCGCCTTTATCAGCTTTCGTGAACATGATTTTGTCGTTGGAAGCCAATTTCTGCAAGGTGTCAAGATCCTTTTGTGTGGTGTTCCTTCTTTTGGGTTTATAATGTTTGATCTTGCGGAGGTCTTGTTTCACCAAGTTTTCAAATAGGTCTAGCGTCTTGTGGCTAGTTGGAGCTTGAAAAATACTGTGCGGTCGTAGGCCTAACAGTTGGTCTTTCTCGATGCTCGGTCGGTCCGGTATTGTGTTGTCAAAAAAATGTCTGAGTCTAAGTTTCCGCATCAGTTTAAAAAAACTGACTTCAAGTTCCAGACTGTTTGTAGTAGTAGTTGGGACAAATGATGTTCCTTTTTGCAATAGGCTTAACTCATACGGGCTCAAAGTTTGGTCACTAATGTTGATTACTAATTGTTCTGAGGCTGAGTCTTTTTGAGTTTCTTCTCTTTCTCCTTCTCCTTGGCTATAGCTGACGTGCTCCGTGTGGTCGGCGCGTCCCTTTCTTTGTCCTTTTCCAGTTCCTTTTCCTGACCCTCTCCTGGGTCTCCTTTTTGGGCTTGGCCCTGGTCTAAAAAAGGACTAGTGTCTGTGGTTTTGCTGGTAGTGGGTTGATCAGTTGTTGTTTGCTCCTGTGGTGCCGGGGTCGATTGAGGTTTACGTGGTCTTTGACTGGTGTCGCTATCTGAGGAAGATGTCGTAGTATTTGAATTGTAAGGACGATTTTTACGTTTTTGTGCATATACCTCCGCCCATGTGTATACTTCTCCTAAGCGGTAGTCCAGTGTATCTCTTTTAAATTTCCGGATTTTCCGTTCATTGATTTCTTTGGAATGTCGATCTATTTGACTTTTGATATCCTCTAAGGTAGTTTTTAATTCATCTTCCGTCAGCATCTTGGATAATTCAGACTGTGTTTCCTCAATTTCCATACTTAATTCTTCCAAAATGGAGGATAATTCTTGTATGATCAAGAGAATTAAGTCTAAAGAGCATTTATTCAATATTTCATACCAGCGCTCCTGGAATTTTTTGGAATGTTTACAAAGGGATGGTTTGAGTGCAATTCTTAGCCCCCTAGGTATGCGTGCATTCCGATGGTATTTTATGAGAGTACTAGCGTGGAGTTGCTGATTGGTTTTCCTTTTTAGTAGATAAATTAGTTGTCTTATGTTTTGCTCTTTTGACCGGCTCGTGGTTTCCTGTGTGAGTTCATCCCTGATTAGGGAGTAAATTTGGTCAACATCCTTTGATTCAAACGCAAAAGTGGAGGCTCTGGCCTCAGTGGTTTTGGAGATGTCATCGTAATTACTCATGTTTCAAGTTATGCTGATTTTTGGTGCGTGCTATTAATCCTTGGGACTCTGAAGTGATACAATATTAGAATTGGATAAATGCACAGCAATTTGTTACCTCTCAAAGTTCAACAGTTAATCGTTTTTTTGGTGCACCGTAAGGTGGCGTCGAGGGTCCTGCGACGTCAAGATACACAGCATTGATGTGGCACTAGAGGATCTCTAGTGTCATCCCTTACCGGGCACACAAATATTTGTCTTCCCACTCAAAGAAGACTTTCAATCCAGTGTTTCAATTGTTCATGAAATTTATTTTATATTTTTAGAAGAATTTATCATCATCATTTCATGTTGTTCGTTCAATATGATTCTCATGTTTGTAAATCAGACATTGTCATAATAAGGCATCCAATGCATTTCGGGCATTATATAGCATGCCCTTCATCAGGGAAATAGACACTGTAAAACAAGGAATAATAAAATCATATCATCAAAAAGGTTCTGTGTGAGTCTTATTAACATCAATCATGACATAAACAATACAAGGTCTGCTTGATATGTGCTTATAAGTGAATATGAGCTGTGTGTGAATCACATGCTGTGGTTAGTATTAGTGAAAAAACAGAAAGAATCTTCTCAAAGAAAAATACTCTAACTCACATGGCTGGGTCTCTAACAATACTTGTAGTTCTGCAAATCAAAAATAAAGCAGTGTTACAAAAACAGCCTCACATAGGGAGGCAGTTCATAAGGCAAAAACATACTAACAACCAGGCTGGTGGTCTATAAAGTCCCTCACAACTAACCTTGCTCAAGAATCGGCGCGCGATTACGTCCTTCTCTCCTCGTACTCCGCGATGGCTCAATGAAATGCCAATCGCGTTCACCTATTTAACCTGGATTTTGGTCATGTGACAAGTCACATGGCATGGCCATAGAAGAAAGACTCATTATCGAAGGTAGCAAACCAAAGTATGCTGTCTTAAGTAATACCCGAGTGGGTGGTCACAGGTTCCCTCCTCGGGGTTTGCAAGTAGGAGTCCCGATCCAAAACTCCCCAATGGCGTGAGGGAGCAGCCAACGCAAAACTGCCTTGTGGGACGAGGAGGCAGGCCCAGGTTCGCAAGAATGGCGCCGATATATAACAGAGCAGGCGTTATACGATGCCTCAGGGGCCGTGTAGGGTAAGTTCATAGCGCTGGGATATGGAGTGTAGCAGGCCGTATCGTCTCCCGGTCACGGGCCGCAGTCGCCCCCGGCCTCCACTCATCTGCATGGGTCCATCGGCTGTGTCAGGGTCGGGCCGGTATCTAGGCGGGGCCGCCCCGAAGGCAGCAAAGCGCCAGCAGCCGCAGCGCCCCCAGTCACCCTCAGACCACCCCCGCAGCGCCAAGCCCGCCCAGCCCCGCGCCTGAGCACCAGCGGCCACAACCGCCACCCAAGGTCCCGGCCCGCCACGCCGACCCAGACCCGAGGGCCGTCTACACGTCCCCGGGACCCGGACCGACAACGCCGCGGCGCCGGCTAAGTGAGGGCGGGGGCCAGGTCAGGAGCACAGGGCAGAGCACGCCGAACGCTGCAGCGATGGGGGCAGAGGGCGACAGGCGCACACATCCACTTACCAGCCGGGCGCAGTTAGGGAGGCCTTCGGCGAGAGCACCGGGCCCTCGTTCCCCTCCGCCTAATATTCCGTTTTCCACAACCACGGGGGCTGAGATTTCACTCGCTGACGTGGGACAGGATTAGCTGCATGATGGTGTGTTGTGGTCTCCTCAATACCGAGGATTTACATGGATAGCGCTGAAAACGGTCGCCCGTTCGGGGGAGCTTCAAGCATAGGCGGCCATCTTGGTCGCCTCTGTGGCCCGCCCCAGCAAAAAATGTATTTGATTGCAGCCCTGGGTAATTGCCAGTGGCTGAGATTAACTCAAGCACTCAACTGATACATTATTACATTTCTTCACTGCAATGCCATCCATATGACCATCTTTGAAGTGGATTTGTTAAAACATTACAAATACATTCAAAGGGGTCTGCTGTGGATGCATGTGTATCTGAGCTGCATTAGACCATTCAAAGTGGGTCATTACAGATGCTCACACATTTGCAGTGGCTATCAAAGCCAAAGGAAGCATTGACAAAACCAATATATCTGACCACTAAGATGTATTTCTTTTGCCAAAGCTGGTTCCTTACCTGTTTTTTTCCTACTCACTAACACCCATGCTGACTCTACATTTCAGGTCATGACAAAGAAAAATGACTACTAACTGGCCCATGCATCAAGCAAAATTGTCCTCGCTAAATTAGCGAATCGGTAAAATAGGCCGTTAGCGAGCTCCAAACACCATATTCCAATGCATCAACCCCAATAGCGGAAAAACTAAAGAATCGCTAAAAGAAACCCTGGTAATTTACCGAATTGCAAAATAAATAATTGTAAATAGCGAAAACAACAATTGCGCTTGCCAATAGTGTTTAGCAAACAAAGAATCGCTAATGAATGCATCAAAATTTGCTGATACGGAAAATCATCAAAATCGCTATTTCGCATGAGCAAAATAAGGGGAATCTCAACCAGGAGGTAAAGTTGCAGAAACACAAAAAAAATTCAAACTTTAAAACAGGTGTAATGAATCAGAAACCCTTCAAAAATGGCACTGGAGACCCCGTAATTCTTTCAAAATGGCAGCCCTCTACGTGCTTTCAAGGGGGATGAGAATAAATGCAGCAGCACACCGCAGGAAGAGGATCCAGGAGAGGGTATTCAGAGTGCGCATTACATTGCTGGGCCAAAATGAGGATGAAGTATATGACAAGTACCGTCTGAATCGTGCCATGATAATGCACCTAATTGCTGACCTGGAACCACTACTGCAGCACCAGACCCGTAGGACCAATGCCATTCCTGCGCATACCCAGGTCCTATGCAGCCTGCACCTACTGGCGTATGGAAGTTTCCAGGGGGTTGTAGCGGTAGTGGGAGGCGTCTCACAAAGTGCACTTTCGCGCTTCTTCCATAAATTCATTGATGCCATGCTGACAATGATACAGACCCACGTCACCTTCCCCAGAACCTCACAGCAGTTGAACCAGACCAAACAGGACTTCTACCAGGTGACCTAATTCCCCCATGTCATCGGATGCATTGACTGCAAGCATGTCCCCATCTGTCCCCCCTCAGCCAACGAGTACATCTTCCGTAACAGGAAGTCCTACCACTCGATAAACATGCAGGCCGTGTGCAATGCCAAGCACATAACTACGGACATAGTGGCACAATTTCCAGGGAGCACACACAACTCATATATATTCCGACACAGTGGCATTCACAGGCGTCTGCACAACAGTGAATTTGGAGAGGGACACCTACTTGGTACATACATTAACCTATTCAATAGATCATTATCAAATATGTATTTGCATTACTGTTCTGTAATACTTTATTGTTTGGTTACTCAAAACCATTACATTAAAAACAGAATACAAAGTTACAAAATTACAAAAATTAAAACCAAGGGAGTTTGTGCCTACGATGAATAGGATTCGTATTGAGGCGAGGGTCTGCAAAGTCTCTATAAGGGCCGGCCCTCCGGGGCCATCAGCAAGGATCGTGTCTGGTGAATAAACTTTCCGAAAGAGGCCATGTGCTTTACTGTTGTCAAGGTGTAAAGATAGATGGTCGCCTCCTTTGCGGTGCGGGATCCTGATTGTCTTAGAATTGGCCTGAGATAGAGACTGCGGGCCATGCGCAGGGCCGGCCAGCAGAATAGAAGATGGGCCAATGACTCACGTTTGTACCTGCAGAGCCTGCATTCCCGGACTCCTGAGCCAACCGTAGTGAAGGCGTATAGTTCTTTGAGAGGCAACGGATGTAGTCTGTAGGCTAGGATCTTTTGAAGGGCTGCGCGGCCCACGGCCTGCTTAAGGTGGTGTTTGGGATTGTGCAGGATGTGCGGTAAGCACAAGGACTCATGAAGGTCTTTTTTTGCCAGCGACTCCAGGTCCAATTCCTGTGACCGCGCGTGCACTTGTTTTTTAATGGAGTGTTTAATAGCGGTATAGCTGACATGCTCGGGATTCCAGCATTCTATGGCAAGATAAAAATGGTCCTTCACCGCCTTGAGAGTGGCCGCCCAGGGTTTCCCTGGTTCTCTAAAGATTTGAATTTGAATTTGAATTTTAAAATATTTATAGAGCGCTCTTATACCAGAATCCGTTTCATGGCGCTAGATAGCAGAAGACCAGTGGATGCGGGGAAGAGGGCTATACAGCTACAGATCTGGAAAACAAGAAGGTCTTAAGATGCTTGCGAAATTCCAGGTAGGAAGATGACGACCTAAGAGTAAATGGGAGTGAGTTCCAGAAGGAAGGAGCCAGCACTGCAAATCTGGCCCCACCGGACTTCTGTTTTCTAAAACGAGGAACTGACAGAAGGGCCAAATGAGTGGAACGGAGTTCTCGGGAAGGTAGGTAGGGGGAAATGGCTTCGCACAAGAAAACGGGGGCGGTCCCTGATCTGGCCTGGTAGGTGATGCATCCAAGCTTGAAAAGGGCCCTCTCCCTGACTGGGAGCCAATGGAGAGACTGCAACAGGGGGGTCGTATGATTGAACCTGGGGAGTCCGTAAATCAGGCGAGCCGCCTGATTTTGAATCTGTTGGAGCCGACGGAGCAGGTAGGCTGGCGCACCGTTGTAAATGACGTTCCCATAGTCAAGGCGCGAAAGCACCATGGCCATGAGAATGAGCTTGAGTGCAGCAGTTGAGAAGAAGCGGGCGACCCTTCGGATGATCCGAAGGGAGAAAAAACAGGCAGACACAACTGCATTGGTCTGCGTATGAAGGGTAAGCATGGGATTGATGAAAATACCTAAGGTTTTAACCTTGGAAACAGGAAGAGGGGGAAGGCCAAGGGCAGAGGGCCAGAAGGAAGGGGACCAGGGACTGCAACCACCCCCCGTCAGGACCAATTCGGTCTTGTCCGGGTTCAATTTGAGGTGGTTGCAGTTCATCCACCCTTGGATAAAAAGCATAACCTTCTGGAAGTTAGAAGCCGAGGAAGGAGCAGAGGAAAGGTTGAAAACAAGTTGGAGGTCGTCGGCGTAATTAAACACCGAGACCTCCATCTGCTGTAAAGTAAAAATGAGGGGTGAGATGTATAAATTGAAAAGCAAAGGGGACAGGGAAGAGCCTTGGGGGACTCCGCAAGTCACCCTCCTAAGGGGAGCAGTGAAGTTGGCAAGATGGACAGCCTGTTCCCTGTCCGTCAAAAAAGAACGGAGCCAAGCATAGGCCGTGCCCCCAATGCCTGCCGCTTCGACACGGGTCAACAAGATGTCATGGTCCACCGTGTCGAACGCGGCGGACAGATCTAACAGGACCAGAGCCTGTAGCCGGCCAATATCAATACCCTCTCTTAGTTGATCCATCACCGACACGACTACCTTCTCGGTAGAGTGCAGCGGGCGGAAGCCCGCCTGGCGGGCGGCAAGGCAGCCTGTGGATTCCACAAAGGAGCTCAGGGACCTGGTGATATGAGCCTCTGAGACCTTTGCGAGGTATGGAAGGAGGGAGATAGGGCGGTAATTGGCGGGCACGGAAGGGTCAATGCCAGGCTTTTTCAAGATAGGGATGATGACTGCTGACTTATGGACGAGGGGGACAATGCCAGAGTTAAGGGAGTGATTGATGAAGGTAAGTGGTGGAGAATAGCAGTTAGAAAAGAGCTCTTTTAGAACAAAAGCAGGACCGAAATCCCGAGGGGAGCCTGATTTGATCCGAGCTAGAAGAGGAAGCAAAGAGTCTCGGGTGAGGGGAGGAAACTGAGTGAAGGAGGGGGCAGGGGGGGGGTGAGGGAACAGCAGGAGGTACCGTGGGTGGGGGAGGAATGTTGGCCCTAATGAGGGCAATCTTCTCAAAGAAAAAAGAGTTAAGGGAATTACAAAGTGTTTGGGACGGGGGGATTTTAGAGATCGCCCTGTCGGAGGCAGCCAACTCATGAATAGTGTTGAATATCTCCTTGGGTTGGTTTTCTGCTGCCAAGATTCTGCCAGAGAAATACTCAGTTTTGGCTTTTAATATGTCACGTTTGTAATCTTTTAGAGACAAGCAGTAACTAGCCTTGAGGAGAGGGCAGTAGGTACGCCGCCAGGCGCGTTCGGCTCTGCGGGTCGCAAGTTTTTTTTCCCTGAGAGCAGGAGTAAACCATCGGTTGGCCGCGTGGGCGCGTTTAATAGTCACTCTCTTAAGGGGAATGATGGAATTACACGCCTTTAGCAGCCAGTTGTTAATGGCTGAAAGCTGGGAGGAAGGGGGTAAATCATTTAGCTCCGGGCTAGTTGCCTCCAGGGAGGAGCAGACTGCCGGGAGGACCGCCTTA
Organism: Lissotriton vulgaris; assembly: GCF_964263255.1. Taxonomy (NCBI): domain Eukaryota; kingdom Metazoa; phylum Chordata; class Amphibia; order Caudata; family Salamandridae; genus Lissotriton; species Lissotriton vulgaris. The sequence goes on along the minus strand of NW_028252001.1, from coordinate 29,767 downwards.
TCCCACTTTCTGGCCCAGATGTTTTTGGGCAGAGGGGGTTTAGGTGGCCGTCCGAGGTTGGCTGTGAAGGAAATGAAGGAATGGTCTGACCAAGAACAAGGGGAAATGATTGGAGGACCCATAGGGATGTTAAGGGACCAAATTTGGTCAAGTTGATGACCTTTGGTGTGGGTGGCCGAACTCAGCTGAGGGAGGAAGTTTAGGCTGGTGAGCAAAGCCGTAAACTCCTTAGATCTCGTATCTTCAGCTGGGTCATTCGGCCAATAGTTTAAGTCTCCCAGTAGAAGAATGGCAGAGTTGTTTACCACAAGGGTGGCCAGAAGGTCCTCTAGAGCGGGTAGAAAACCGGGGGTAGACTGGGGCGGACGATATATAAGAACACAGGTTATTGGGATCCCAAAGGAAGTGGAGCGGACTACTAAGCAGTCTACAGCAGGGATCACGGGAGACGGTAGGGTTTGAAAGAGGAAGTCCGCGCGGGTGATCAGGGCCACACCCCCCCCAATCTTCCCTCCTGGGCGATCCTTCCTAATGGCTGCGTAAGTAGGGGGCAAAATGGACAGCAGGCTGGGAAGCGAGTCGTCCCTGAACCATGTTTCCGTGAGGAATAACAGGTCAGGCTGGCGTGAGTCGAGCAGGTGGAAGAGCTCGAGTTGATGCCCATCCGCAGACCTGGTGTTAAGGAGGATCGCAGACGTACAAAGCTTAGGGCCGTCAAGGGCGCAGGAGAGGGTGTCATCGTGCCTGGAAGACGGCCTGGTGAGGGGAGAAGGGTCAGGGTACGGCGATAGGGGTAAGACGCTGGGGAGCGGGGGTACAGGGCAAGGGCAGCTAAGACCTAAAGAGGCAATGCGTTCCAATACTAGAGTTGAAGGGGGACGGGGATGCCAAAGGGAGTGTATAAGCGCCGACGGGTAAGTGGTTGAAAGGAGGGCATAGCGACCGGGCCCGGGCCCCAGCCGGCCGCGGACGGGCGCAGACGGGCTTAACTCAGGCGCGACTCCGGCGCGCCTATGTCGCGCCCGCTGCGCTGCCTCATGGTGTCCGTATAAATAGGGGCGGAGCTGCGGGGGAGTGGCAGGGCTATGGTGGAGAATACTGCCCAAGCCAAAATGGCGCCCGTTACCGCTGGGAGCCCCCGAGAAAACAATCAGGCCCAGTCGGCAACTCACCCCTGCAAGCAGAATAAGGTAAGAACCTGCATAAGTTTAAAATCTGTTAGTTACAGTGCAATAAAAAAACATATTCCGATATTTCCGAAAATAAGTCGCCTGCGCTCGTAATCAGCGGGGCGGGATGCCTAGGAAGCAGGGAACTCTCCAAAGTATGACCGGACGACCCACTGCCACCGGGCCACTGGTCAAACACGGGAGAAAGCAGGAAACGCGCTCCTAAATAGGGGCGGAGCTGCGGGGGAGTGGCAGGGCTATGGTGGAGAATACTGCCCAAGCCAAAAAGGCGCCCGTTACCGCTGGGAGCCCCCGAGAAAACAATCAGGCCCAGTCGGCAACTCACCCCTGCAAGCAGAATAAGGTAAGATTGCAATTCAAGTCTGCCTTAAGTGTGTTCTCCTTAGCCGTCGTTGTTAGGAAGTAGTATTTACTTAGGGCGGCCATCTCTTCCAAGTATTGCTGGTTGAGTGAGAACTCCAGGCGGACAAGGGTGTTTCTGGTGCACCTCGGAAGATGAAATAGTCTCTTTTAGGCTTTGCAGTGAATTTTTTCTAGTTCTTTATTCAGTTTGCCCGTAAATGCCTGTAGAGCGTAGTTGAGGGCCGGCATTAATTTGGCTTTGAGTATTCGTTGGATGGCCATTGTGGACGGGCTATATAAGGAGGCGTGCAGCTTGCAAATGGTGTAGGTTATAGTTTTGCCTTTGCCTTGGATGATCTTTAGGTGCGCGCTTGAGAGCCCCGACTCCTGGAAGCAAATACCCAAGTAAGTGTACCGCTGAGTACTCTCCAGCAAAAGGGGGCCGAGCCTCCATTTTAATGGTTTTTTCTTTGGGTACTTTCCGAAGATGATGACTTTGGACTTGGATGGGTTTGCTACAAGCTTATTTTTGTCGTTGTATACGGCAAGTGCCGTCAGCGCCTTTTGTAGCCCAATTCTCGTGTGGTCCAAGAGCACCAGGTCGTCGGCGTATTGCATGAAGTGAATTTTTGTCCTGCCGATCTTTGGGATGACCAATGCTGCCCCAGTCAAGGCTCTCTCCATGTTCGCTGTGTATAAATTAAATAACAGTGGGGCTAGCACGCACCCTTGTTTTAGACCTCGGTCCGCGTTGATCTTTGCGGATGCATGGTCCCTCGAGAGTTTGATTCTCACCCACGTGTTGTGGTACAGGGATTGGATCGCCCTCAACAGGGATGGGTTAATATTCCATTGGGCCAGCTTTCTCCACAGGATTGCACAATCTACCCCGTCGAACGCCGCCGAATAGTCAGTTCAGTTCAACAAGCTTTATTCGAATTCAATGAAAAATTCATAAAAGCATACAGGGTAAAAACACAAAATAAGAGCAGTCATCAATTATATTCATTACAAGGTCACTATCTGTGCAAAGATAACACCAAATCATTAAACTAATAAAATCATTTTTACAATTCATCGTATACAAACCCTAGCAGCTTTGTTACAAGGCGTGGACGTAGCAATTTCAATTAAGTCAGTTGCATTAAAAATAGGGTATATTTACATGTTATGGTGACACGTTTAAAAATAAGGCAGATATCCTTCAAAGGGTATAAGGGAGAAAAAATACATAAGCTGTTCCTTTGGTAAAGACCATCCATGGACTTAGTGTGCATCATTATCAATTTCAATTACTTGCGAGAGCCCTTCTGTAGACGGGTTTAACAAGTCAGGGAACCAGGTCTATGCCTTAGAATAAAGGAAATCGGTTATGGGTGGGTAGTATATGCTTTCTAGCTCCAGGACCACTACTACCCGTCCCAAAGTTATTTTGTTTGTATGATCTTGCATGGGACATATATGTAGTCCTTGGGTAAAAGTCATGCAGTTCCCATGTTCCGATTGAGCCATCACCCATTTGTGGCTGCCAACTTCGGAGATGTTGGATGACTCGAGGGTCCCTAAAGTAAACCAAAACAGGTCTCCCGGTATGTCCTTGGGGATAGATCCCAACCACCCTACCCTTCTAACATTTAAGATCGTTCCATCGATATTGGGTGGTAAGGGTCTATTCTTTGTCAACTAGAAAGACACCTTGTTTGCCAGGTCTGCTGGTCTTTCAATTTTATTATTAATGAGCTCGGGGACGCCCGAGAGGATGGACACAAAGGGTGCTGCCTCCGGTGGTAAATCTATATGTTTAGCCCTTCTATGCATATTACCATAGTTTTGGAACTTCCCCTTTTTCGGCGTGAGTGGTTTGATCTGCCCATCTCTAGATGCAGGATTCTGGGTTGTTGAGGGGTTTGATATAACTAATGTATTAGATGTATTGGGGGCAAATGCATGATTTTGTATGATATTTCTTTGTACAGGGAGGATGGGGATATCAGTAGTCACTAGGGTCTCAACTTGATTCTTGCCTTCAATTCTTCTAATAATAGTTAGGTTTGCCCTAGTGATTTCCTCTATGGAGCAGAGCTTTTCCCCTATAGCCTCAATTCTTTTTACCAGTGGGGATATTAGAGACCTGACCAGGAGTTCAAACTGGGCCAATAGTTCAGGTGGTGTAGTATTTGCAGTCAGCTCCAGATTTGAACGTACCTCAGATGTTTTTAGGGTGTTGTTAATGGCCGAAAGGAGGCTTTGATGCAATCTTTGTATTTTAGCTGATCTTCCCCTCTGTTTTGGCCCTTTGCGCTTTCTATTTGGATGGGGTACCTGAACATTTACTAGCTGTTGTGTAGTGTCTGTGGGTGTTGATAGGGAAGGGGTACCAGGATGGCTTGAGTTTGATTGAAATGTGGTAACAGACTGGGGGCTAGTATTTCGCAATGCACCTACTGGAGCATATGTTAGGTCATTCCTGTTTTCAACGTTGGTATACACAGTCTTACAGAGCAGATTTAGTTCATCCAGTAAAGAAAAATTTTGCGTTTGGTCTGGTTGCTCCATAGCTGAGTGGTTGCTGGATGTGGATTCTATACAGAGACTCTTTTCTAGTCTTTCAATAAACAACTCAGTAGCCAATGTGGTCCTAATTAGATAATTGACCAATGTCCCTTTCCGTTGCCCCCCCTGGTGGATGTTGTTCGTACGAAGCCCATTATCTGTCATAATATGGATAGCTTTATGGAGATATATATATGACAGAGGGGTAAGCAAAAGCGCACGTACACAAATGTTCTGACAACGGGGAGGAAAAAGGGTAATCCAGTAGAGGATACCAAAGAAAGTTTAATGACAGTCACTTTAATAGATTTGTTAGTACAATGTTACCTCTCTTTTACAATGAGCAGATGGCGAAAGTCGAAAAGCGAAAGGGGATGGCCCGTCCCGTCCTCCTCGTGCCTCTGAGGGCCACAGAGGGCCCGCCCTTTGCCCGGGCTTAGCCCGGCGCGGTCCCGCGCGCGTCCCACGACGCGGAGGGAGCCTCCTCTTTAACAGCGCCTCCGGGCGCGCAGAACCAGGAAATGACCCGCTCGGCCTGCTGGGAGCTGTAGTTCCCCGGCAGCCGTGCAGGTGGATGTCAACGGCGGCATGGGGAACATGCAGCGGATGGACCCCAGCAGTGGAGTTAGGCGTCTGGCAGGTATGACTGTCCACGGTGACCCCCCGCTCCTCAGTGGGAGCCTCCTCTTTAACAGCGCCTCCGGGCGCGCAGAACCAGGAAATGACCCGCTCGGCCTGCAGGGAGCTGTAGTTTCCCGGCGGCCGTGCAGGTGGATGTCAACGGCGGCAGGGGGAACAAGCAGCGTGTGGGTCCCAGCAGCGGAGTTAGGCGTCTGGCAAGTATGACTGTCCACGGTGACCCCCGAATAGTCAATGAAGCAGGCGAATAAGGGAGGGCTTTTGCGTGTCCGCGCATGGTGAACCAGATAAGAGAGAGCAGTGATGTTATCAACTGTGGCGGACCCTGGTCTAAATCCGGTTTGGCAGAATGGGAGAAGACCTTCTGCGTTCGTCCAGTCTGTAAGGTCCCTTAAGATGGCACTGGCGTAAGCTTTTCCCTCGATGTCTAGAAGGGCGTTCAGGCGATAGTTTGATGGTTCAGATTTGGGGCCCTTTTTGTGGATTGGCTGTAAGAACGAACCTCTCCATGAATCTGGGACATCCCCCAGGAGCCAGCATTCAGTGTACAGGTGGGTCAGGGTTTTGGACCAGAAGTCGATGTTTGCCTTGAATAAGTGTCCAGGAAGACCGCTGGGGCCCGGGGCACCATTTTGTCTGATATTTTTTAGAATTTTGGACACTAACAGTTTTCCCGGCGGGGCAGTCATCTCTGTGTTTGAGTCTAAGTCAGCTCCAACAATAGATGTTTCATTTTGCTTGGTAACGGGCCGTTATCGATGTAAAGGGCTTTTACGTGGGCGGCCCAGATGGGAGCCTCGAGGGAGTTTTCTCTGTGGTTTGTGCCTCGTCCCAGGGTGCTTAAGTAGTGCCAAAACTCCTGCGATTTTCCTGGGCTCAACAAATCAAAGATTTTCAGCCATTGTGCTTCGAAGTAGTCTCGTTTTGCCTCCCAAACCTTCTTGGAGTGACTTTTACTGGCCTCTTGAAGTTGTTTCTTCATTGGGCTTGTGCCATTTTTGAGGAAAAGTTTGTGTTTCTTGTTCAATTGTTTGGCACTGATTTTGATTTCCGCCTTGTGTCCATATGTAGGTGGGGAGTCCCTGTTAGATGTGCTGTTTGAGGTTCTGCGAAGGAGCGCAGCCAGGGTCCCTGTGATGGCGTTCCAGGTAGCTATTGCACCCTTTTTCTGTTCACTCAGTGGCCAGCCTGGTCATTGGTTTGCTCAATTATTAAAAGTGGTGATTGAAGTCTGTACCCATTTGATTCTTCTGGGCAACTTTATCAGTTCTTCACCGTTAGATGCTCCGATGTATTCGAGCCTATGGCGAGTGTCCGCTGTGAGATTCAATGTGATGGTTAAGGCAGCGTGGTTGCTATCGCTGCGCGGATGAACTGTAAAGTTTGACATAAGAGGTTGCAGTTTTTCACTTAGGATGATGTAGTCGATCGTTGTTTGGTTGTTGTATGTAGGTCCGACGAAGGACCCTGGACTGTTCTTTAGGAGGACCAAGTGCGCTGTTGCCAGCTTATAGATTTTTAATAGATCATTCAGGGCAATGGTGGCCCCGGGCAGATTTTGTCGTGTGGTTAGTATCCCTATGTTATGGATATTAAAGTCGCCAAGAATGATCCATTCCAAGGCCGGGAATTGGAGCATTAAGGACTCTAGGTGGGTTGTCAGCATGGCCAAGTTGGATGTAGGCCCTTGTGGATTGTGGTAGAGGTTGATTAATAAAAACTCAAAGTTTCCATTTGTCAGGCGACGGCCTTTCAGGATTCCCGCCTGGAGGTTGTCCGGGAGATTGGGAATTACCGCGAGTTCCAGGTTGAGTGAATGCTTTATGTAGACACCTATCCCCCCTGACAGTCTTCCGAATGTGTTAGCCTTTTTTGCAGGATTTCCATATTCTACGTATCCTCTTAATGAAAGCGGGTGGAGTTGGCAGGATTCTTGTATGCAGATGATATCTGCCTTCTCCATGAATGTCACAGCGTTTTTATTAAGAAGCAGCCTCCTGAGCCCTGCGACATTCCAAGACATGATTTTCAGGCGATCCGGGGGCGGTCCCTATCTGGAGGCTTTTGTTGGGCGATGGTCGTGCTGCAGCGGAGTTGGCCCGAGACATCGTGGCTGTGTTAGGATCTCGAATTTAGTACTAACGGCAGCCAGGACCAGTCTTTGCTCACGCATCCCAGAGTTGCGCATGTGCGTGTGCCCTGATTGGGATTAGTTGTTTTTTTTTTAATTGGGGTGCTGATGGTTGGACCAGTGTTTGTGGCACCTTTGGACCCCTGAAGGATGGGCGCCACGTGTGGCGCGTTAGTGGGGTCGGCATGCGGGCGTGAGTTCCCTCCGATTCGCTGATCAGTGTTTCCCATCTGGAGATGCGCGGTGTGAGTTTTTAAGATGAGGGGGTATTTTTGTGCGTTAGGTTTTATTTTTATGCCCCAGCTTTCCAATAACTTGTGCTGGCTTTTCAGAGCCTCGGCCATGTGCGGGCTCATGAAGGTTAGCTCCGTGGGTTTGTTTTTCTCCTCCGCATCTGGCTGGAGGAAGGAGATGGTTTCAATGTCTGTCGTTTTTATTCCCTCCAACCCTGGGATGTTTGCAAAAGTGTTAGAAGATTACTGCGGTTGAGAATGTCCCACCTCCCCAGGGAGATATAGTCGGGGTACAACGTTATTTTCCGATCCTGGGGTTGGGGGTGGTTTATTCGGCAGACTGAGTCCGCCACCTGGCCGCCTGTTTGTGGTAACTGTGCTGTATCAGGTGGATGGTCGTTTGCATGCCTGTTTAACCCCAATGGCCCCAATGACTGCCGGTAGACCTCCATCTGTGACAAGCTGGGAGCACTGATGGTACATGGCGGGTGTTCAATTTCCCTGAGGTCTGTGGCAATCAAAGGCGCTTGAGACGCGCGGCCCATCGTGAGCGTTGATAAAGCTGTGGCCTGCGGGTCGTGTCTGTTAGAGTTTGCTTGAAATGCTTCCGCGGAGCTTTGTCCGTGTGGATCCATTGCTTGATTTGTGTGTGATGTTGATAAAACTGGCTGGGGGGTTACGAAAAAGGTTATTGCTGTGTTGGTAGAGTGAGTAACTTCGACGTTTGGCTCGATTGTTTCTGGTATTTTGACGGTTGCTCCCAATTTGATCGCCTCCTGGTTCACGATGTGGGCGGGCGTCTCATTCTCAGGCCGTAGCCGTTTCCGGATGGATCTGGGAGCGAGAGATTTGTTTTTATTCGCCTTGTTGAGTTTTTTTTATTTTTTCTTGTTTTTCCTGGATAGGCTATGGAGGTCTAGGCTGGTTGGTGTGGTAATATGCTGGGGTATTTGCATTACTGCCGTTAATCCTTTGCTTCCTTCCCTGTAGGTGACAGCACAAACGCCTTGCGGGAATATATCCTCGCCCCCTACCTCAACCCAGCAACACCACAGGAGCAACGCTACAATGCGGGCCGGCACACATTAGCACCAGAAATGTGGTTAAGAGAACATTTGGAATCCTGAAAAGTCGCTTTAGGATCTTACATAAGACTGGTGGTGCATTGCAATATAACCCCGAGACCTGCTGCAGGATTGTAGCAGTATGTGCTATACTGCACAACATTGCAACCAGAAGGGGGATACCCATTGAGATGGACGGAAATGACAACAATCGGGATGACCAACTTCCCGCACAACACCGACAGTCACACGTGCCAAACACAGCTGAAGGTCAGAGGAGGAGAACATACATCACACAACATCACTTCAGAGCCAGGTAAGAATGAGCCATCACAAAATATTGTTGAGTGCAAATGTTAAATTCACATGAGCACTTGTCAAAATAAATATTCATATTCAGGAAACATGACGGTGATTGAATCCTTTGTGAAGAGAAATATATCAGTTAACAGCACAGGAGTGCAGTCACAATATTTCAGTGGCCCATGGTTACACCACCATGGACAAATAGGCGGGACTGCATGTCTAGCGCCTCTTGACACGTACCCCTAACCTCCTGTCGCATGGCTCCTCAACATCACCACGATGTGTGCCTGTGGCTGTTGAGCTGCACAAACTGCACCTCCTGCTACTGGTCCCCGGCATGGACACGCTACTCACGGTCGATGCTACCTCACTGCCCTCCTTCCCTCCCAAGTTGCTAGCACTGAATGTCCCAGACTGTAGATTTTCCACAGCAGTGGTCACCTGGCCTAAGGCCTTCGCTACATCCCTGCAGTAATGTCCAAGGTCTATCTGCAGTGACACGGAGCGGCGTGATAAGACAGCAGTGCTGTTGCAGAGCTTGGTGATGGCCCTAGTAGATGCAGAAGAACGAAGCAAGTTCTGCAGATGCTTCCTTTGCTTACTGTGTTGTCCTGCTTTGATGGCACGGGTGAGCTCCTGTAAGGTCTTGATGATTTCTTGATTGCGCTCTGCTACCACTGTGGTTAGGTGACACACAGCGTCTATCATTGTGCTCAAGTGTTTGGCCATTTTCAAGATATTGAGGTTCATTGTGCCCATATGTCTCCCTTGAAGGCGCTGAATACGCAGCATCTGGGACTCTACCCCACCAAATACATTAGGAGCCTGTTCGGATCCTGCCGCAATCCTACCCGTGGACCAGCGCCACTGTCTGACTGGGTCACGTGCTGGTGTTGGAGCAGGCGGAGTCACACGTGTCTGGCTGGGAAATCTTGTGGGTTCTGGGCTCAGTGCTCTTTCCATCACCTGCTGAGCGGGGACATGTGCCCTGCGTCTTGTTGGTGGTGCTGCTGGTGGTGTTGTCGAAGGTGGTGTTGTCGATGGTGGTGTGGATTGACAGTCCTGCGGAGTTTCTCCATCTGTCTCTGCCGGTGTCTCTGTAATAATGAGGCACTCGCTGTCATCTGAGTCCACTGGAGATGCATCCGTGTGTGAAACAGTGCATTGTTATATTATTTTGGTAATCTATCTGTTTATCATTTAGCCTATTTTTCACATGATAAATACCATATTTAGACTCACTGTTGGACCTGTACTGCTGGGCTCATTTCTTGCGCATTGGTGATTATCCATGCACACTTGGCTAACATGACTACAACTCCCATGATGCAATTTGTATGTGAAGGTATATGTGTAATGCACTTCTTCCTGCACACTGTGATTAGCCTAAGGAGGTGTGCATGGGTATACAATACACAGCGTATTAGCGAAGGCATGCATCTTACCTTGCTGTGTGGTTGCTGTGCCAGAAGTGTCCATTTGGGTGACTCCCACGACTGCCTCTGGCTCAATAGTCCACTCAACGAGGTCCTCCAGGGCTGTGTTGGCGGGTACTCTGGATGGTCCCCCTCCTGTGCAAGCTGCTTCCTTCACCATTTTTGCAATGCACTCCTCCGCATGTTTCCTGAGGTCATACTACCTCTTCTTCAGGTCATCAATGCTGCAGTGCGTGACTCCCACAGCATTTACCCTCTCCTTTATGCGCAGCCATGGGCTGAAAATTCGTTCCGCTCGTGGAATTTGCGGATTTCGCGATCCACGAATCTCGTGAAATTGCGGTAAAATCCGCGAATCAGCGGGACGAATTTTCAGCCAAGCACTTACAGGGTTACAGCAGCAGGTGCAAAAGTTGAAGCTAATTTTTTGTAATCTTTTACAAAAGGGTTACAAAGAAATTAACTTCAACTTGGGCACCTGCTACTGTAAGCCTGTAAGTGCTTCCTGGCTCCTCGTTGCCTACTTGCAACTATTCTCTGACCCTGCTCTGACCCTTGAAGCAGGGTCAGAGAATAGTTACAAGTAAGCAATGAGGCGCCTGTCACGAAAATTAAACCTCATCAGGAAGCACTGACAGATATAAAAACAAGCATTTGCAATGCAATAGGTCTCGCATTAGGAAAGTTTGAGCTATTGGTCTTGTAAATGACAATTTCTTTTATTTATGTGTTGGTTTTGAAAATAGCTAAATTAATAGCTTTGTCATTTACAATGCCAATAGTTATAACTTTCGCAAATGTGACACCTATAGCATTTGTAATGCAACATGTTTTGTATTTACGTGACTTAGATGTATTGATATTACAAATTACAATGACTTTTCATTTTTTTTAAATAATTAATACTTAAATAAAAGTGATTTTAATTTATAATGGCAATAGCTTAAACTTTTGTAAATAACTTTTGTGAAGATTATGTTCAGTGTATTTTATTGTGACGAAAATCCAAGAACAGAAGTGAAATATTAACATCTTTTTGTGACATTTGTAATAAAGCTTGAAACATTGAGAGAACATATTTGAACCAGTTTTTGTTGAATGGTTGCGCAGATTGATGCTGGGGTGGCGCTGAGTGGTGCTGTGGTGGTGCTGAGTGGTGCTGTGGTGATGCTGAGTGGTGCTGTGGTGGTGCTGAGTGATACTGGGATGGTGCTGAGTGATGCTGGGGTGGTGTTGAGTGGTGCTGTGGTGGTGCTGAGTGATGTTTGACGCAGCATTGGCCTAAAAGTAGATTTCACTCAGCCACTTTTAGGACACGTTCCTGCGCAGGAACGCCCTCCCCTGCGCCGGAACACCTCCTGATGGCACAGGGCTTTACAACGTGAGGCATCTCTCAGATGCGGCAAGTTGTTATTACCCAGCACCATGGCGCATCTTTTGTGCTGCCGCTGCGTCACAAAAGTGACACAACTGCAGCGCAACAGAGGTGCAAGCGGCTTGTAAATCTGCCCCATAGTGCTTTTACTACACTGTAGCTGTGTAAAGGGCCAGAAGATGTGTCTCCAGTGACCATGTGTGCCTGTGCCTGTGTTACAGGCACACATGGTCACTGGAGACACATCTTATGGCCCTTTACGCAGCTGCAGTGTAGTAAAAGCATTATACATTTACCCAATGAGGGAGCACTTACTGGATTAGCCAGTAGAAAGTACTCCAGAGCAAATCGCAAAAAAATCTGCGATTTTGCGGGAAAATTCGCGAATTCGCAGATTTGTTTGCAATTTCGCTGGGAAATCGCGGGGAAAGCGGGGAATGCCTACATATCTTGCACTTCTCTGCTTCTGGCACCTTAAGGGAGAACTTTCTAAACAGTTTTTCAATGCTTGCTGCTCACCTCCTCTATCAAGTGTTCCAGTTCCCTATCAGAGAACTTTCTCTTCCTCTTCCTGGGTGTGGCAGATGTATTTGCAGCATTGTTGTCCTTCCTGGATAGGTGTTGTGTGGCTGGGTTGTGAGGGTGAAGTCTCTAAGGTCAGCTTTGCTCTGCCTCCTCCTCTGAGCCCCTCAGGGCACTGAATGAAGCATGAGCTGGATGACTTCCTGGTTGTGATGTCATCAGCCTGCTTCCGGAGTGACCCGTATTTTGTGAATTCGCTATTACCGAAATAGCTAATACCGAATTCAGTAACAGCTATTTTTTTATTTAAGTGATCCCTATCGTGTATTCGGAATTTATTTTGCGATTATTACAGAATCGCTAAATTTTACCGAATCTGTACATGCATCCCGAAAAACGTATCCTTATTTGCGATTCTTTATTTATCGCTAATAAGGACTCGCTTTACCGATTTTTTTATGCATGTGCACCAATGGTCCTTAACCATTTATTGCCCCTTACCTTTTCACTGTTTCCACATTTTTTAGGTTTAATTTTAAAACTAACAATCCTATTTTTTCTTGAAAGGAATTGCTGGATGTTTTTGGTTAGTTGTGCTAAAAATGTAATCACCATACAGACACAGGATTTGAAAAAAGGTTTGTAATATTATTTTCCCCTTTTTCTCAGTTTTTCTCAATTTCAGAAATCCTGCGAAAAATATTTTCAAACAAAATACAATTAAATGTTTAGAATTCACAAATTTAACCGATGCTCAAGACGGAGCGGTTCCATCATGAGCATCGGTTGGGCTGTGCTTATGACGGAAGCGCTCCATCATGAGAACAGCCCCTGGGGGAAGCTCTGGCGCTACCCCCCGGGGTAATGATCTTGCCCCCACAGAGAGGGATGGCAGCGGAAGAGTTTCAGCTGCCACCCGACTCCCCCATGCTTTCCTGTGACGTCAGCGCACACAGAGCACGCCAACGTCATCAGGAAGCGCTGGATGCACTGGAAATCATTTCTTTCCACAAGTGAGGTATCGTTTTACTCGGGAAAACAAGGGGAACACTGGATGGTAGGACATTTGTGATTCCACACAAAAATATGTGGAACATTTGTTTTTTCTCATCTGAATATGAGGCTTGCTTGGCATTCTGGGTAGGGAAACGTTGGGGAATCCACGCAAGTCATACCTCATTGGACTCCCCCGGGTGTCTAGTTTTTAGAAATGTTTGGTTTTGGTACTTTCCCAAGATGGCCACCGAGCCCTAGGCCAAAATCTCAGGTGTCCCCCCAAAATCAGGTAGTTTTGCTATAGGTAATTCTGAAGTATCCACATTACGATTTGGGCCATTTCCTGTTGCAGCTACTATGCCTACCCACACAAGTGAGGCACCATTTTTATCGGGTGACCTGGGGAAATGCTGGGTGGGAGAAACTAAGTAGAGCAACGCAGATTCCAGAACTTTCCCACACAGAAATTCGAGAAAAAAGTTAATTGTTCAGCAAAATTTGAGGTTTGCAGGGGATTATGGGTAGGAGAATGATGGAGGACCCACGCAAGCCATACCTCGCTGGACTCCCCCGGGTGTCGTTTCCAGAAATGTGTGGATTAGGTAGGTTACCCGAGATAGCTGCCGACCCCCGGGCCAAAAACTCATGGGACCCACCAACACAAAACCAGGTTGCTTTGTGATAGGTAATTTTGATGTTGCCTCAATAGGTTTTGGGCCCTTGCCTGTCGCAGGTGCTTGACCAACACACACAAGTGAGGTACCATTTTTATTGTGAGACCTGGGGGAACACTGAGTAGGAAGAAATTAGTGGATCCACTCAGATTCCAGAACTTTCCCACACAGAAATTTATCAAAATTTAAGGTTTGCAGGGGATTCTGGGTAGGAGATTGATGGGGGACTAATGCAACCCATACCTCGCTGTACTTCCCTGGGTGTCTAGTTTCCAGAAATGTGTTGGCTAGGTAGGTTTCCCTAGATGACTGCCGACCCCTGGGCCAAAACCTCATGGGACCTCCATGCAAAACCAGGTTGGTTTATTATAGGCAATATTGATGTCGCCTCAATAGGTTTTGGGCCCTTGCCTGTCGCGGGTCCTTGACCCACCCACGCAAGTGAGGTACCATTTTTGTCTGAAGACTTTGGGAAACGCTGGTTGGGTGAAAATGTGTTGATTCACGCAGAAATGTGGGGAAAATGTGTTTTTTTGACAATTTTTTAGGTTTGCAAGGGATTCTGGATAACAGAACCTGGTGAGAGGCAGTCCTGGATTCCCCTGGGTGTCTAGTTTAAAAAAATTTATAGGTTTGCTAGGTTTGCTAGGTTTGCCGGCAGAGCTAGGGTTCAAAAACTACAGCTAGGCACTTTGCAAAAAAGGGTAATTTTTCATTGTGAAAACGTGGTGTGTTCACGTTGGGTTTTGAGCCATTTCCTGTCGGCGGCACTATGCCTACACACACAAGTGAGGTACCATTTTTATCAGGAGACTTAGGGTAATTCAGATTTGTTAAAGCATTGGTATTACCTATTGACTTTTGGTGAATTTCTGTCTTCCAAATGAAAGACATTGTGTACCAAAGAAGTCATTTTGAAAAATGACAGATAATTCTCATGCTAGTATGAGTATTCCCAATTTCAGAAATGCGCAAATATCTGCTGTTTCTAAACTCTATATTTTGTTCAAATTTCAGAAATACCTAGGTGTCTTTCATACCGATTTTTCCATGTATACATTTTCCCAAAATTATTGCTATATACCTGGCACATAATAAAAAGCTATTGCAAATTGCTGCTCAGTTTTTGACTCTGGGTTCGTCAGGTTGTTGGTGAACCTACAAGACCTATATATCCCCACAACCAGTAAGGTGCAGCGGATGTACCAGTATATTGCTTTCAAAGAGCTGTCATAATTAGAAGAAGTTACAGGTGAAAACGTTGACACAAAAGGCTGTTTTTTAAACTAATTTCTAATTTTTCCTATATTTAACTGTTAGTTTCTATTAAGAAACCTTAATGGATCTACACAAATGACCCCTTGCTGAATTCAGAATTGTATCTACTTTTCCAAAATGTATAGACTTTTAGGATCCATTATTGCTTTTATACCCATTTCTACCATTAACTGGAATGAGGTTGAAAGCACAAAAATAGCAAAAATAGGCCATGTCCCAGAAAAATGCCAAAACTGTGTAAAAAATGTTGGTTTTCTGACAAAAGTCTGTCATTTACTAAAAGCTGTGGAAATGGTGATCCCAGCCAGCCCTAAAAAATCTTTTATGGTACCATTTGCAGGGAAAAACCCAGACACTTTCATTTGAAGCCCTTTTTCTCCAAAAAAACAAATGTAGCTGTATTTTGGCTAATTTCTGGGACCCCTCCAGGGGAATCCATAAACCCTGGGTACCTTTGGAATCCCCATGATGTTGGAAGAAAAGGACCCAAATTTGGCTTAGATACCTTATGTGGTCAAAAAGTTACAGGGGCCTAAGCGCAAACTACCCCAAATAGCCAAAAAAAAGGCTCAGCACGGGGTGGGAAAAGGCCTAGCAGCGAAGGGATTAAAATGCTCTCAATTGTGTTTTTCCACTAAACCATGCTCTCTCATTGTATTTTGGGTAGTAGAGTTAATGCAGTGAAGGAACAGTTCCATAAAAATGCAGCACTAGATGCAATTATTTATTGCATAGTTCACTGTGTTGAATTTGTAAATATATATTCAGCTAGCTGTTGAGGAGTTTTTTTGTTCTATGCATAATTGAACTAAACCTATTATAAACATAAACCATTGTTATACAAAAGCTTCCCAACTGCTGCAGAAAATTTGAGCACAGTCCAGGCATGCATCAAATATACTGGGAGTAATTTTGAGGTCATCCGATTTAAATTAAATGAACAAACTACACAATTGGATCAGAAGGTGTACCTACTGATCTGTTGCCTAT
Organism: Lissotriton vulgaris; assembly: GCF_964263255.1. Lineage (NCBI taxonomy): Eukaryota > Metazoa > Chordata > Amphibia > Caudata > Salamandridae > Lissotriton > Lissotriton vulgaris. The sequence goes on along the minus strand of NW_028252001.1, from coordinate 14,038 downwards.
TTTACCTGGGCTCCTTCGTGAAAGTTCATGGAAAGTTTCCTGCAGATCTGTCAAGTGGTGGGCCAAGGAATAGTGAGTGTATTGTGATGCAATATTTCAAGTAAATTCCCATAGTAAACTTTGCTCTCTGGCAGAGAAAAAATGTCTTGCACCAAATTTGACAAAAAGTTAGAAATGTACTCAAAATATGTTTTTCTGGGTGTATATTAGCATTTAAGGTGTACCTTGATGGTTGGTGTCCAGATATGCTCTGATTGGCCAATTTTAAGGAAACTATTCAATCCCAAGAGGCTGGTCACAACGTGAGCAATATGTTATGGCCAGCCAATACGGGAAACAGTCCCTCCATCCTGAAAATTAATGAAAAAAATATATGCGATCAGGGTGAGCCCACCCTGTCCCCCAGGGGCATGTGTGTGGGAATGCACTGTGTTCAAAATGTTAGCAGGGCTTTGGTATGTCATTAGAATGGGAGGTGTATCCATGTTTTTGGAAATACTGTTGGTGGGTCTTTATGCTGGAGGTTATGAACCTGATTGTGTACCTGATTACTACAGATTTTGGCGACGAGGATGTAAAGCTGGTAATCCTACCTTGCTGTGACTTTGCATACGCATCCTTCTTCATCTTGCATCATCAGCTTCGTGATGGGAGTAAGGGAGTCGGCATAGAAATCGGACTGCCGCTTTGCACTCTCTGTCTGGGAGGAAAGAAATAGAGATAGGACTGCTTTACATTCTCAGTCTGGAAAGAAAGTGTTCAACTGAATTTTCAGTGGAAAAAAGACTCTAAATGAGCATAAATCTTCTTCAATAATTATTTTAGAAAGTTCTTTTAGGTTATTGTTTTAGTTTGTTTTTGTTGCTTGTTATTTTATGTTCACATTTATGTATTGTTTTTCTAATTAAGCATAAAGCATAGAAACCTGAAAAATATTCTGTAGTTAGTGCTGTGCACCCCCTCAAGTGGGCTGGCATAGATGAAGAATAAATAACAGAAAAACAAAGACTAACAAACATAAAACAAAAACTCTCCACCCAACCCCATCTACCCCTCTTTCTTTGAAGCCTAATACTTTTACAATAGGCACCCTTTGGTTTGTCCCCTGGCCCCGAATTCCTATCTCTATGTAGCCTATGTATTTAGGGGTGTTGCTTTGTCCGGTGGTGCAGTCTTTGGTGGGTCTGCGCGGCACAATAGTCAGAGATATTTTGGGCATGTGAGTTCTTTAAACTCCGAGGTTAGCAGTGTCAAGAAGGGCTTTCAAAGGTCCTGGAAGGATGCCCTGGGGCTAGAGAGTGAGAGAGAGATTTTCTCCATCCCCAGGATACTCCACAGTCTGTGGAGCTACCCCAGATAGGTGGGCAAGGTGCCTGTCCCCCAGTGGGTTAGAATTTTTTGTAGAGCGGCCCCCAGCGCAAGTGCCATCTGCCTAACCCTACTTGTTCTGAGTGGGAAGGTAGGCAGATTAGTGAGGCCCAGTAGAGTTTAAGCATGGTAGCGGGGTATTTGGGTGTCACAGTGAGTATCAATGTCATTTTAATACCTGCTCCCAGTAACTCGAGATTTGAGGGCATTCCCATAGTGAATCAGGGTACCGGAAGAGGCACATGGTCTCCAGTATTGGGACAGCACAGCGGATTACCTCCGTGGAGATGCGGGGTAGTTAGGTACCAGTATGTTGCTATTTTTGTAGCGGTCTCTATGCTCACAACGCTGCACGCCGTGTGTCGGACCCTATAATAAATATCCGTCCACTCCTTTTGCGAGAGCATCCTGCCCAATTCCCACTCCTATCTCAGCTGTCCAGGGGATGTATCCATCCCAGGATTGCCTCTAACGAACTTAAAGAGTTCGGTCGTCAAGCACGAGTCCATGTGTTTCATTATTAACCACTTTTTGAATGGTCTTAGGGATCTTTCAGCACACTCCGTACTTCCGGTTGCATAACCCAATGCCTGATTTGCTGGTATCGGTAGCTCTCCTTCTCTGGAAGGGTCTGCTGTGTGCGAAAATCAGCGAAATACAGAGGCCCTTCCGTGTCAGAAAAGGGTCCTATGGATTGGCGACCCTCCTTCGTCCACTGTGCAAATGTTCTCGCGTCAAGCCCTGCTGTGAATTTCGGAATTGTGGACTATGGGTGTGATTGGTGATGGGAATGTAGTGAGCCCTCGTGAAGTGGCCACCCTGTCCCAGGCTGATAGAGTAGAGTGTGTTACTTTTGATAAATATAAGTTGGCGCGTCTGGCTGTTTTTGTAAGAAAGAGGACTCCCCATAGTGGTTGTCTGGCTAAAGCTCTATCCATGAACAGCCAGTTTTTCTCAGACTCCGGCCGCAACCATTCCACCAAGGGTATCAACTGCACCGCCCAGTAATAGTCCAGCAAATTTGGAATAGCCAACCCCCCTTCAGTTGGGGCCCTATAGGCTAGTTCTCTACACATTCTGGGATGTTTATTTCGCCAAATAAATCACTCCAGATCTTGCTGCGGCGAGTGCAACACTCCTGAGGGGGGCCATTAGCAGGGTTAGAAATAAGAATATTATCTTTGGCAGTATTGTAATTTTTATCGCCGCTAAACGTCCCAGCCAAGACAAAGAGCGGGTTCTCCGTCTACGGAGGCAGTCACCTATGTTTCTCGAAAGCGCTGTGTAATTCAGGGAGGTGGTGCCTTGTATGTTAGCTGTAGGAGGAAGGCCTAAATAGGGGATGGTTTCTTTAGCCCATTGGTGGTGATGCGCCCGCTGGAGCGTCTCTAGTGTGGTTGGGCTAAGGGATAAGCTAAGCGCCTGTGACTTGTGAACAATGACTTTGAATCCTGATGCTTGTGCAAAGCACTCTAAGTCTATCAGAAGGGGAGGCAGGGACTCTCCGGGCCATTCCAAGGTGGCAATGAAGTCGTCCGCGTACAGGATAAAGTTATGTTCCTCGCCCCCGAACTGTACCCCTGACATTAAGGGGTCGTCACGCACTCTTTGGGCCACAGGCTCCATATACAGGGAAAACAAGAGGTGCGAGAGTGGACAGCCCTGCCTTGTCCCTTGTTGAATAGGGAAAGGATGTGAGATAAGGCCATTAACCCGGACCAAGGCAGCAGGTTTGGTGTAACTGCAGAGCACCCAGCTTATAAATCTCTCAGGGAGGCCATAGTGGTTCATGGTTGCTTTGAGGTAGGGCTAGTGCATCCTATCAAAGCCTTCTCTGCGTCAATAGAGAGTATTATGCGTTCGGTCTCAAAGCGTTTGGATTTATCTATTATATGCAGAAGGCACTTGGTATTATTGGAACACTGGTGACCCAAAACAAAACCTGACTGATCCAGATCGATCAACCAAGGAAGACAAGGGGTGAGTCTTTGCGCCAAAATCCCTCTACAGATTTTAAAGTGAACATTAAGGAGGGAAATAGGACACACAGTGTTGTTTGTCCTTCCCTGGGTTAGGAATAACAGTAATGACCGTTAACCATTGCCTAATATCGCAGAAATGTTGAGTGGAATCGATCAACCAAGGAAGACAAGGGGTGAGTCTTTGTGCCAAAATCCCTCTACAGATTTTAAAGTGAACATTAAGGAGGGAAATAGGACACACAGTGTTGTTTGTTCTTCCCTGGGTTAGGAATAACAGTAATTAGCGCCTCTAGCATCATATGTGGTATGGGGTAGGACAACCCAATTGAAATATACACCCTAATCAAGAGCTGGGACAGCGCAGTGAAAAAGGTTTGTACCCCTTCTTATGAGAGAGCAACTTCAACTGGAATTGGATAAATTGTTGTGCGAAAAGATTATCGAGCCTATAGAATCATCCGAATAGCTTGCTCCTATTGTAGTTTCTCCTAAGGAGGGGAACAAGATTTGCCTTTGTATTGATCTACGCTGTTTTAACAAAAATATATGGGTTGACCGTTAACCATTGCCTAATATCGCAGAAATGTTGAGTGGAATGGGAGGGGGAAAAGTATTCAGTGTATTAGACATGTCTGCGGCATATCACCAAGTAAATTTGCATCCTGAATCCAGATCACTCACATCGTTTGTGACCCCCCTGGGTGCCTATCGGTATTTTTAGGCCGTTTGACTTTGCGTCAGCTTCGACAGTCTACCAAAGAATAATGCACTGCATTTTCAAGGGTTTCATTATGGTGGTAGGTAAGTCTAGGGAGGATCATGATATGTTATTGAAAAATGTCAGCTGAAAAGACAGGTGATGAGTTACTTATGCCATGAAATATCTGAAAGAGGTATAAGACCGAAAAAGAGTATAATGAAAGCCATAGGTGATGCCCCTCAACCTAGTGACAAGGAGGAGTTGAAGTCCTTTTAGTGCCTAGCGAAATATTGTTCCAAATTTGTTTACAACTTTGCTGACAAGGTGGGACCCATGAGAGCCTTATTGAAGAAGTGGGTGGCGTTTGAATGGAGGACAGCATGCAAGATTGTGTTGATGTAAATAGGAAGACCATTGTGTCTACCGATGCCAGTAATGCAGGGATTGGAGCAGTTTTAATTCAGAAGATGGAAGGTGAGGACAAAGTAATAGGATTTGCGTCACAGTGGTTGCAAGGGGCGGAACATTCATACTCACTAAATTGAAAAAGAAGCATTGGCCTGTTGCAGGGCATGAACCACTTCAGGTATTATTTGTGGGAGTTGCCTTTTGTACTTAAGTCTGAGCATAAGCCTTTCCTGTATATCTTTAGGTGTGGCAGAGGACTGGAAGGCAGTGACACCTTGAATTTTTAGATGGTTATTGACTGTAATGGACCTTAATTTTACTGTAGAGTTCATTAGAGGCAGGAAGAATGTGGTGTCTGATTGCCAATCACATATGCCGGTGGTTGAAGACAAAGATATTTCTGATGTTTCTTGTACAGATGTGGTTGAACCAATAAGTACGTCTGTGGATGGTGTGCTTGCCTTAAGTCAAGAGGAATGGAGAAGTGCAATACTTGGAGATGGTGAATACAGGGATGAAGGATCTAATAGGCAAGGGTTGGTGTTCGGATAGTACTTTGAGTGAAAACTTAAGCCAGTATTTGGTTGTAAGGGAAGAACTGAGTATTCTGGGAGACAAAGTATTGCAGTGTAATCGCATTGTTCCTCCCAGAGCATTGAGAGGGAGGTTAGTTAGAATTGTGCATGAAGGACATTTGGGGAGAAGTTGGATGAAAAGGAGGTTAAGGCAATCTTTTTGGTGGCCTGGTATGGATAAAGAAGTAGAAGATGTGGTTAAGGATTGTGTTCTATGAGGTAATAGCGACAAGAACAGAGTGATCAGGCAAACTCCATTAGAATGTGTGACACTTCCCAGTAGGCCTTGGGAGAAGTTGGCAATTGATTTCTAAATTCTTAGGTTCTGTAGAAAGGTTGGACCATAGAGACAGGTTTATTGTGGTACTTGTAGATTACCACAACAAATGGTTCATGTTTGAGACTTTTGACAGTGTCATAACAAGGAATGGGATAGAGTTCTTGAAGAGAATATATTTTTTGAGGAAGGTACACCCAAGTCGTTGGTTACAGATAATGGAGCACAGCTGGTGTCTTCGGCCATGTCTGAGTTTTTAGCTGGTCTGGGTATCAGGCATGACAGAGTTGCACTCTATCTCCCTCAATCTAATGGATTGGTGGAGAGAGTTGACCACATTAATACGGATAATATTCAGCTATCTTTAGCCAATGTTTTGGCATGAAAAGAAGAATAGCAAAAAATGATATGGGCTCATAGAGTTACTCCGCATTCGGTAACAGGGGTATCCCCTTTTGTTGCTCTTAAAAGAAGGGAGTCAGCGACAAAGTTATCTCCAATGTGGTTACTTGGAAAAAAATGGATATGGGTTGATCATGAGGGTATGTTTGCTAGAGCATCTGAAACTCAAAGTTGCAACGAAATGGATTATGATAACAGAAAAAGAGTGAAAGTTGTTAATTTGAAGTGTGGAGATTTGGTGGTAGTGAAGAAACCGGGGCATGTGATGAAAGGTGAGAGTACATTTTCCATGCCACAGAAAGTGAACAAGATATCTAGTGATGCAGCAAGGTTATATACATAAAGAAACTTGCTCGGATTCAATCCTCTCAAAATAACACGTAGCAAATTAACCAACATGTTTTGTAAATACTAATAATTGCACTACACAACATTTATTCTATGTAGGGGAAGCTTGCATATGTGTTTTACTAATCAGTAGCCCAAATGTATTAAAATGGCTGCCAAAAATGCAGGAGCCCTTTTGCGCATGCGTCTACTTCATCTACGTAATATGACGTCTTTGCTTTTGGTGGGAATTCTTTGCAGCTGCGCAGTAGCATTTAATATGGCCACCTTAAACCTCACATGCTAATGCACATGCTTTTGCTTAAGCTAAAACCTTGTGTGTCTTGCTAATTATTAATGCTATAGCTAAAATCAAATAATGGGATTAGAGTAGGAATAAGTGGTATACAGTGCATTAATTTATTTTTGCATTTTAATGTCTCTCTCCTTGACTTAATTGATAGCTCGTATTTGGGCCTGATGTGTAACTATATTCTCCATTTTGGATTCGTGGTGCATGCGCACTAACCCTGGGCGGAGTTGGCGGAGTGGGGCTTCGCGGAGCTACGCGAAGTGGGCAAGAAACTACGCCCACCTCCGCACTCCGCGTAGCCCCACTCCGCAAACACCACTGGCCGCCAGCCCCGCCACCCGCCTCCCTCCCGCCCTCCCTAAATACTTTCAAATAAAGGAATCAAATAATTTAAAAAGCACTTACCTTGCCGCCGCTGCCCGCCGCGTCCCCGGGGCTCGCTATCTTCCGTCTTCCGTCTTCTTTACTAATGCGCATGCGCGGGCGGCCGCGCATGCACATTTTCTCGTGAAAGGGCGGGAGGGAGGCGGGTGGCGGCCAGCTATGCTCCGTCTGCGGAGCGTGCGTAGTGCCGCCTCGCTACGCCAGCTCCGCAAAATGCGTAGTAGGCGGCACTACGCACACTCCGTGCACGGAGCATAGCTGGCCGCCCACCCCTAATGCGCACTGAACCTTTACAAGCCTTGAAGTCATTGGCATTGAACCCCCGCCAAGACTCATTTTACTAGCGATATGACTGGGAAACTGGGTGCAGTGTTGGGGGCAACATGCAAGGGTATACCAATGGCGGGTAATTCTATGATACCGGCTCTGCTTTATGCAGATGATGCTGCTCTTTTAGCCCGCACAACAGTAGTAAGCATGGGCGGAAAATCCGTTTCGCTCGCGGATTTTGCGGATTTTCGGTAAATTCGCAATCCGCGAGATTCGCGAATCTCCCGCAAAATCCGCAAATGTGCGAGCAGCGGATTTTGCTCGCACTGCTCGCACTGTTCGCGTGAGTTCGCGGCTTCCCAGTACAACTTCGCGCCCCGCGAATAAGTGCAAAATTGCAGAAATACGATCTTAGCAAAACTGAAACTACTTACCAGGTTCAAAAGTTCAGGCTCATCATTAGTAGCCATTTCCTGTAGTGCTTCCTGAGGGGCCCCTCCAGAGTTCAGTTGCCAGTTGCAACTATTATGTGACCCTGCTCTGAACCTCAGAATAGTTACACATATGCCACAAAGGTCCTGAATTACAGCTAAGGGAGACAAGCAGGAGCCAGGCTGGAAGTTCAAATCCATTAATCAGCCCCTAATTCATTATTGTCAGTTGGGGCAGGGCAGGTGTTGTAACTAATTTTGCAACAATGAAAGCACTTAGCAAGTGCAAAAGATCACTAATCAGGAAGCACTAAGGAAGCAGGTGCCAGCTAAAAAAATATTCTGTGACACATTAATCAGCCCCAAATTAATTCAGGTCACTTGAGGCAGGGAAGGTGTGCTTGCGTTGCCACAATAATGTACACTGACTGGACAACCAGAGGGTGCTGTGATGAAACAGAGGGTGGCATGGGTGGGCCAGAGGGTGGCATGAGTAGTCAGAGAGTGGCAGTGGTGACAGAGAGTGGCAGTGATGAAGAAGAGTGTCCCAAACAGGCTGGACACGTAGAAACAACAAGTTCGCGAAACTTGCGACCCGACAGGTAAGTTCGCAATTTGCGAAAGTGTACAAAACCCTCGCGAACTGGCTGAAACCCGCGCAAACACACAAAAAAAAAAATCCGCAAATTCGCGAGAATTCGCGGATTTTGCGGATTGCGAGTTCGCAAATCCGCAAAATTCGCGAACGCGAGATTCGCAAAATTCGCCCATGCTTAAACAGTAGGCCTCCAACGTCTTTTAAATTCATTTTATAATTTTATGAATGCACTAGATCTTAGTGTCAATTATTCTGAATCCCATGTAATAGCGGTGGGCAGCAATGGTAAAAAACTGAAAACTTTGTATTGTGAGGGCAATATGTTAACCCGAGTCACGCGTTTTCCATATTTAGAGGTCATCTTTGATGACAGCTCCCCATGGTTGCCCCAAATGGCCACTAAACGTAATGTTTTTGTAAGATCAATTTTGGCCGTTTTTGATTTTTCACGCAAATTAGGGGTGAAACCACTGGAAGCCGTCCTGAAAGTTTATGATGCAAAATGTGTCTCGTTAGCCATGTATGGAGCAGACCTATGGGGTTTTAAAAATGTAAAATCGTTACAGGTGGCAGAGGACAAGTTTTTGAAAAATATCCTTCAGTGCCACAATCAACCCCTGGTTATATTGTTCATCAGGAACTTGGGGTTGATTATTTGGAAGATCGCATAGCTGTGGCACCACTGTTAAAGTGGATTACAACATGGTTAAACCCAGAACTGGTTTTAAATCATGAGGTTCTGAGTGAATGTCTGGCCCTGGACCATAGTCAATCCATTCCAAGGCTGAAATATGTTAAAACATTAGCTGATTCATTAGGTCGCCTGGAATTGTTTACCAAGCCCCAAAAATTAGTCAAGGGAGATGTGAAATGGGCTAAAGTCACATTCAAGCTTAAGGGCTTTGCAAGGGAGGAAATGGAACTGAGTAAGACGACCGTAAGGGCTCATCAGCTCTTAATCGTTTCTACCGACACTGAACTATACCTGAAAATAGTCAACAACATTAACCACTGATTTCTTTTGACTAAGTTCAGGTTCAATAAATTCCATCTCCTTCTTACTGCACCCCCAGGATGGACTAAAATGACTGATCTGGATATCTGTCCCTGTGACGGGTTTTCTATAATGGACACTGTTCATTTTATGTTTTTCTTTAAATATTTTGTGGAGATACGGAAAAAGTTTATTGTACCCCTGGTTAAATATAAAGGGTTCAGACATGTTAAACCTGCCCTTATGTACCTCCAGCTGCTGTCGAATACCTGGGAAATTTTTAATGTGGCGAGTTTTTTAACAATAGCTATGAGACTAGGGAAAAAAATCAATTGGACTAGTTGTAAATAGTAGATTTTAAGGGTTTTTAACTAAATATTGTGTTTAGTTTGATTTTAAAATGTACTATGATCTTGATTTCTGATGTGTGTATACTTTTATGGTTTTTGATATGAACCGAATAAAGTACTTTTGACTGACTGACTGACTGGGAAACTCACCCCTTGACCCGGAGAGGGGAAGAAGAACTGCAAATGTGTTAAACATTGTATATTAAATTAAATAAATGTTGATGGTGGAATAAAAGACATGGGAAAATATAATATGTGTGGGAATCTAGCTTAATTAAAATAAGGGAAAATGACTTCATACTGGTATGGTATGATGACCTCACCCCGTCTTTCTGACCAATCAAATAAAGGGAATACATGAATTTGCAACATTGGGTGGTGGTACATGCCCTGGAAATGGTATATCTAAGGTAGGCTTAGTCAGTTAGATTGTCTGACTTGTCACAGGCCTGTCACTGACCCAACATATGCTGAAGAAGAATTGTGGATGCCGCAGACTTCAGAGGGCTGGCCGAGCACTCTGAAAAAAGAATCGGGAGATTGCTGTGCAAGAAGATTCTGTCATCTAGAAGGGGAATGAGAGTATCTGCAGAGAGGGATGTGATGCTGGTGTTGCACTTAGCGGAGGTTACCTGTCTTAACCTGCACCTGTTCTGACCTGTTGGCTCCTGTTTAGTCTGGAGCCCTTTCTTTCCAGCCCTTGGCCAGGGGTTGGTCCTCGCACCATTCTAGATAAATATAAATCTGTTTGGTATGTCTTTGTACCGTTTCCCTTTCTCACCCTTCCCAGGTACCAATGTCTAAAAGAAATTTCGCAAAGTCTTTAAAGGTTTATGCTTTGATCATTATTTTCCTACTTGAAAAGTCTTTGACCGCTCTGCGTTGGTACTTGGCTCACAAAATATTGCATATATAAAGTGTTTAACATTTTCCAGAGTCTTTGGTTATTGCATGAGTAAGCTAAATGTTAATCAATACCTAATATTCTAACACCTTTTGATCCATTAGACCTAAAGAATAGAGTATAAAGTGACAAGGATTTGGTATGTCTGGTGTACAGATATATATTGTAGGGAAAATAACACCTGATAGGCAGGAAATTAGACTACCGGTTTACGTGTGTATGTTTATGGGCCCAGGTGAGTATGGTATTTTTAGAAATTGCGTAAACTGGTAATCTCGCGCCATTACTAGATCTGTGGCCAAATTGAAGGATGGAAAGGAATTTAGCATGGGAAACTTATGTAAAGTCAAACCTTCTATTTATTGCATAGGAAACCTATGTAAGGTCAAACCTTCGATTTAATGTACATATTTTTTCTTTCTTGCTGATGTCAATTTTGGTGCTATGAGTTATGCTATTAATTCCATTCTTTCTGATTGAGTATTAAACCTTGCACTAGTTTATCTTCCTAGTTTTCTGTGGGGTGAGAAGTGTGAGACTGCACTGTGTGCAAGATGGTAGCTGGGCTTTGTGATGTCAACAGATTGGAAGGTTTATCCATGCTCTAGGAAATACTGTTGGTGGGTCTTTATGCTGGAGGTTATGAAGATGTGAAGATTCATACTCAATAAAGAAGATCCTTGAAAAAACCTACATTTGTGTACCTGAGTACTACAGAGTGGCGAGGTTCTGAGGGGACATGATTGGCTGGCCACATCATGGAAAACATATTGTAGAAGCTATTGAAGGACTCTGGGTCATGGTCCCTTCTGAAATAAATTTCAGAATATGCCTGTTTTTGTTTGTCAAAAAAGGAACACATATGAAAGGTGATAACAGATTTTAGTTACAATATGTATAATTTATTGGTGGTGTTAAACTCATTTTAGGAATTCTGGTGAGTTCTCAGATTATTTTATCTTTTGGCAAATGCTGACCCTCTCCTGGGATTTGATGAAATGTGTTTTAGAGAAAACTGTTTTTGTTCCAAGCTAAAATAAGAGCATATTTTTTATAAGTTCACAGTATCTTCCATAGCTATGTAAAAATAAAGTCTGATTTTCTTAGTAAAACATGTACTTCCAACAGATGTAGTCTGCCAGTTGATTCTCTGATGTTATTCTGCCGCTTCCCTCAGTGTTCTAATGAACACCTAGAACACCAACATTCTGTTTATGAAAAAAGTCTGGCACACCTGAATGCCATCTTGATGGAATCAAAACTGTAAAACATAAAGCATTTCCTTTAGGAGTGAACTAAATGAGGGGTATTCATTTTGTCATAGACATTATTGTTAGTGGCCTGGAAAGTTAAAATGAGGACAAATTTTTTATCAGTTCTCAAATATCTTTTTCATTCATGTCATTTAAACATTCTAAAATGTAGAGAAATGTCTACTTCCAACACCAACAGAGCAGCTTAACAGTTAACTCATTAGTGATCAACAGTAACTTCACCAGAGAGTTCTAGAGTGCGAAATTCTTAATTTGTAACAAAAGTGTGGTACACCTGAACGCTATTTTAATGGAATCAAAGCTGTAAAATGGAAAGGAGCTTCCTACAGAGGACACTGCAGTAATTGAATAAAACAAGAGATTTCATGTTGTCAATAAATATTATGGTTAGTGCTCCAGGAAATTAAAATGAGGACACAATTTCCATGAGTTCTCATCCATTTCAGTCATTGGGTCTATCATGCAAAGCATGTACTTCCAACACCAGCGGCAATCTGTCAGTTAACTCGCTAGCAATCAACTGCAGTGTCACCACAGAATTCTAGTTAACAATAATTACATGGCTAGCATTTTGTATTCAAAAGAAAGGCGTAAACGTAATTTTTTCTTGGATAGGAGTGGATGAATTTAAAGCATTTCGTGGGGGACAGGCTGAAGAAAATGAGCATTGTGGAATTAATGCAGTGATGATGCAGGGTTTAAAAATGAGAGGGGAGGGATAGGGGTTTAGTAATTTGAGGCATGATGTATTTTTTATGGGGATAAAACAATTAAAGAACAATCTGCATAGGTACATTATCACCTCAACACATCTGTTTACTCAATCTATCCTATCTCTTAACAGTTCCCTAATTTTAAAATAGTAACAGTTTGGTAAAAAAACAAAGGTTAACATTACTTTACAGTTATGAGCTAAGACCTTAGAATATGTTTTGTAAGTTAACTTGCACCGCCATCATGCCCTGCTTATGACCTCTCATAGTATATCACTCTAGACATTAATGCCATCACTCATGGCTTCTCGGTCATAGCCTGCAGTCACCCCTGCACCCAATCTGCATCAGGTCTTGGACCCAGTTCCTAGACTCCGGCAAGACCCTGCAGCCAACGCCAAGCAAAAAAACAAATATCCACTGAGCTTGATCTTTAGCGATATGTAGGACAAGATTGACACAGGGCTTAGCCTTTAGCCATGGTCTGCACCCACCCCACCACAGGAGGCCAATCTCCACCATAAACAGTGCAGGTTGTTTAGAAGGCCTGGTGCCATACCAGAGCCTGCATCCAACACAAAATAGTGCTGGGGGGGCTTGCGCTATGGCAATCCCCACTATTCTAATGCGAATACTGACAGACATTCCCCATCAGCTCTTGAGTAAGTCCCATTGACTTTTTGTCCATTTTTGGTTCGAGGTTCCCCCCCCGATTTTTTACCTATGCTTTTTACATTTTCAGAATTCTCAGGGTGTGACTAGGAAGCATATAGGTTTTCTTGTCTTCCTATGGTCCATGGGTGTAAACTACCATCTAAAGAAAGCGTCCCATAACCGAGTCATAATATACTGGTATGCTCAAATGGTCCATTCGAAATTTTGCAGACCAAAACCACAGTTAAAACCTGCTAACGTGGTGTTTAAGACAATTCTAACTTCATCGCCCTTCAGGTTTTTACATTTGTCCAAATGAGAAACATAATAAAATATTGCTCAAAAATTGTTAAAAGTCATCTTTCTAAATAAAAAATCAGGCTATATTTCGAGGAGGTACTGCATCACTAAAGAGAGGAAGCTGTGCCAAAAAAAGGTTTTTGGAAGGCTACACTGCAAGGCAAAGGAGTAAAGCATGTTAGAACAGGCTGCAATTGTGAATTAAATGCAGAACGGTGTTGCGTTTGTTGAAGTTGCCAGACTTTCTAGGCCCTACCAGCTTTACTCAGCATGGCTTATGAGTATGCGTCCTGACAGGCCTGTATTTTCACTCTCCCTGAAAACACACTTCCCCCAAACTCTCAAGGATTGGAATTATAATTAGGGCTACTGGTTTTTTGGTGTTTATTTTTTTACCATTTCCGTCTGCATTTATCCATATTTATTTTTTACTCACTTTATCTGTATTTATCCATATTTATTTTGTGTTTTGCGGATAAATGAAGCAGTAAAACTGTACATTTCCATATTTATTTAACTGATAGACGTGCCCACATACTTTGATGTCTGTCTGTTTTGGCTATTTCAGCTGCCGCATATTATATAACAATACATCCACTTATAATACTATGTGACCATGTCCTCATGTTTATAGGCATATTTGTAAGTTGCTCCTTAGTGGTGTAACAAAAGTTTAGGGGGCCACCAGCAGGGTACTCTGAGGGCACCCCAGCATTCACTCACCTAGCTGCTGGTTTTTCCTCCTTGGAGTTTAGGTACTAGCCCCAGAGGCAAATGTATTTATTCTGATGCAACCTCGTGTAATTTCTGCTAT